>NW_025204780.1:5726-9852 GCF_004010195.1 Chiloscyllium plagiosum | reverse complement strand
CTAAAAGATTTAGGAGCTGCAAAGATAGCGGATAGACGCTGGATGTAACCCGACGGGAGGGAAATGTTGAATAAAATGATGATGCAAGAGATTATGGCTGTCCCACAACATAGGAGTCACTGGAGAGTGAAAGCAATGTGTGATTTCGTGTTCAGGAAATATGGATGCAAAGAGATATATCCGATAGCCAAACGGATATGTGAGGGATGTATAACGTAAAAAAACAACAACGAGGTGTTAAGGATACAAGTCCCAGGATGGAGAGAACCTGAGCTCAGACCATTTCAGAGCATTCGAGCAGATTATACCGAAATATCCCGAGTGGGAAGACTGAGGTATATGCTGGTGATGGTTGATCTCCTGTCTGGATGGGTGGAAGAATACCGATTAGCCATTGCCACCGCAATTTGGGAGTCCAAGATAATACTCGAACAATTAATCCCTAGATACGGTATAATGGAATGTATGGATTCATATCAGGGAACTCATATTACTTCCAGGATACTCCAGGGGAAAATGGAGGGATAAGGAATCTCCTGGAAGTTCCACACTCCTTGGCACTTCATCAGGAAAGGTTGACAGAATGAACCAGACACTCAAGAAACAGTTATAGAAATTACTAATGGAAACCAGACTCCCTTGGACTAAGTGTTTGCTTATAGCAATTTTGCAAGTATGAACGGCCCCAAAGAAAGATATGAGGCTGTTCCCTTATGAAAGATTATGTAGTCTGCCCTATCTGGGAAAAAAAAGGGGAACTGTCGTCTCTAGAGACTAAAGATCTGTTCTTGAAGAAGTATATACTGGGCTTGTCCTTCTCCTTATCATTCCTCAGAAAACAATGTTCCCCCGCACAGACTCCACCCCCTGAACTTGCCATCCATCTGATCCAACCTGGAGATTGAGTCCTAGTCAAATCATGGACTGAGACCAAATTGCAACCGGAATGGGAGAGGCCGTACCAAGAACTCTTGACCACTGAAACATCGATAAGAACGACAGAGAAAGGCTGGACTCACTACACTCGGATCAAAGGGCCAGTGGAATCTTCAGTGGAGACAGAAGTCTGGACAACTGAATCGACAGAAGAGCCACTTAAACTTAATTTGAAAAGACTTTAAATAATTGATTATACAGTAGCGGTGCGAGCGCGGGATACTTTCTGTACTATTGTATGCTGAGTCTCTCGGTGCTTCAATACCACTGTAAAATGGGAAGAATGTTTACGGACACTAAATTAGTTTTTCTAGTCGTTGGATTCGGTCATGCCATGGTGTGGTCGTATTACTTAGTGATAACGTTTCCACAAAGTACAAATGCACGTCATAGAAACAGATTCCTGCAGCCTGGTGGACTGTGGAGATGTAGAAAAAAATCAAAGGGAACACAGTAACTCAGAGGTACATCTCAGGATCTATGGAAAAGGTCCCAAAAGGTGGGGGTTGGTGTGCATGGAATAAAACTAACGGGATGAAAGTGTCCCGGAGAGAGAAGTGTAAGAGATATCTTTGGAATTAAGAATGTAAAGAATGGCGGAGGCAGGAAGATCTCAGAGGTGATCTCTTAAATAATCCATTCATTACAGTATACCGAGGACTCTTCCGACCAGCTCTTGACTGTCCCGATTAAAAGTATAATCCAATATATTTAACAATAAAGAAAACCTCATGGAATGAAACAGTTTTATGGGAGAATCCCATTAGGTCCAATTAGACCAAATATTTGGGATAGAGATAAAAGCAGACGGGAAGAATTTCCTGGGATGTTGTTTTAAAATACAGGTGAAAGACAGAAACCGAGTAGAAGAAAGGAATAGTAAAGTCCCTCACTCTGACCTAAAGGTGAATTAAGATTGTAGAGGTATAGGACTTAAAGCAGACCATTGAAGTAGAAACATGATATGGGGATACAAATGTCTGGATTCAATGGGTAAAGTACACTGTGAAAAGTTGGAATAAAATCAGTTGTTTTGCATGTGCCTCTGGGAGACCAATGGCCCAAGTGGTCCCCTTTCCGCTCGGGTGGAAGCGAGACAGGAGGGACATGACATGCATGATCGCCCTTATCAGGATGAAACTACATGGAGTAATAAAGATTGCATACCCCTTTTATTAATGTTCCTTCCTCTAAAGAAGCAAGTCTTGAAGAGGCCTCACCCCATGCTTTCCGCCATGGTCGGAAATCACACACCGTGTGTAAACCGGCGGGGAACCGACCGATCCAGATATTTGGCGGAGTTAAAATCATGTACCGAGAATGAGTACGTGACGGAAAAGGCAGGGAACCAATCAGCATTAAGGATTCCCTGAGCGGATCTGTGCTGGGACTGCGGAGGGATAATATTGAGACCTAATGAAGGGCTTTTGCCCGAAACGTTGATTTTACTGCTCCTTGGATGCTGCCTGAACTGATGTGCTCTTCCAGGACCACTAATCCAGAAACTGGTTTCCGGCATCCGCAGTCATTGTTTTTACCTAATATTGAGACCCACCCTACTTCCAGATTGGAGGGGCATGTGTGCAATTGCACAATTGGCAATTCCATTCACCCTGTAATTTGATAAGGAAGAGATAGCAAAGGGAGGGGGACGAAGTAAGAGCTCACTATTGGGTACTTTGTTTGATGATCAGGTATATCCAGACCCTATAGGATTCCAAGAGGGTTACCTGATGAGTTTAAGGCTCATAACCAGATCACAGCAGGCTTTGAATCAGTTTTCTTTTGGTGGGTAACGGTTAACAAAAATGTGGATTGGATAAATTATATTTTCTATAATCAGCAAAGGTTTATCAATCACACTAGAGATGCTATTGAATGAATAGCTGAACAACTTGATGCAACCAGACGAATAGCATGGGAGAATAGAATGGTCCTTGATATCTTCCTAGCAGAAAAAGTGTAATGTTAGGAGGAAGCTGTTGTACTTATATTACAAATAACGCAGCCCCAGATGGATCGATTACTCGAGCCCTGCAACGTCTGACAACACTAGCCGAAGAACTAGCTGAAAATTCAGGAGTGAGCACATCATTCACTGGGTGGCTGGAATCGTTGTTTGGAAAATGGAAGGGTGTGGTGGTTTCAGTCCTTACCTCTTTGCCTCTTTGATCCTAGTGGTGGGAGTACTAATCGCACTAGTGTGCTGTATCGTACCCTGCGCACGGGGGTTAATTCTAAGGTTGTTTGAAACAATTTTAGCCACACGAATGCCTTAAAGAACAATCGGATGGAAGGGCTCTACCTGTTGAACAATGAAGGAATAAGTGACCCCGGGAAGAATTCCAGAATAAATGAAATTTCGGGAAAATTTGTGGGTCAGTTTGGAAACAACGTATTAAAACAACGATGCAGAGATAACAAAAGATAATAAAAAAGCAAGGGGGAAATCGTGGGATATAGGTAAAACAATGTTACCTCTGCAAGTATAGTTGAGTAATAACTTTAGTGTATAATTGTGGGATATAGGTAAATATTTACTAACTTTCGTGTAAAACTGTGGATAATTGGGTACTAACTTTAGTGCATAATTATTCTAGCAAATAATTTCTTTCATCATAATAGTTTAAATAATTTACAGTCTCAGCAAATTAGCTGAGAAAACTGAAACGCATAAACGAGGCAAGAAAAGACACATTGTTAAAATGTATATTCACGAATGCAATGTACCTATGAACAATGGAAGATGTTATAAGCAAACAGACAAAGTGAAAAGAACATCAAGATCCAAGTTAAGCAAACTCTCCCTTATGTAAGCACTTCCAGAGGGGAGGGTCGCTAACTTGGAGAAGGGGAAGTAATAAGTGCGGTGCGCAGCTGTGTAGTGGCAAAACACAATAATGGAGATTGATAGCTATGAAGACCTATGAGGTAAAGGGGGAGTACCAAAAATTAAAACTGAGTAAATTATAAAGCAATCCCTGAATGTGTGTGCCCACTGGTCACCCCTTCTTGCAAGAAGGTTTTTAATAAAATTCGCTGCTTCAGATTTTGACTCGGACTGAAGTTTATTATACTATGAGCTCTGCCTCTCACATCATCATTAAGAACTGTTCCACTTCCTTTGTGTATGAGTTGAAGCCGACAACTTTCTGTAATGTTCGATATTTTGCAAGCACATCGTATCAAA
>NW_025204780.1:2666-4124 GCF_004010195.1 Chiloscyllium plagiosum | reverse complement strand
TTTACTCGAAAAGCCTCATGAGACTCCTATCTTTCCCTTCAAAATTGCGTTTTTTGTTATATTACTTTCGATCAACAGAAACAGGTTTTTTAAAAATCTTTCAGCATGTCCATGCTCTTTCTAATTTCTACTCCACTGCCAGGCCTACAAGCAATATCTTCTTCTCCAGAGAAGACGACTCGAACAATTCCCACCCTCCTTCAAAGCTCCATTTCAGGCAAATTCGTGGTAAATATTCTCCCGCCAGTGTTGTCAAATCTTTCTGTTTTTTTTTTTAATCTTTCAGCATGTCCATGCTCTTTCTAATTTCTACTCCACTGCCAGGCCTACAAGCAATATCTTCTTCTCCAGAGAAGACGACTCGAACAATTCCCACCCTCCTTCAAAGCTCCATTTCAGGCAAATTCGTGGTAAATATTCTCCCGCCAGTGTTGTCAAATCTTTCTGTTGTGCATTGACCAGGCTGTTCTGAGAACTCCAACAATGTCCTAAGCAAAGTTATTTGCAGAAGAAACTTGATCTCCCTGCGTTGTTGAGCGAAAAGGACACATGGGAAATGGAACCATTCGAAGTGCTTCATCAATTGCCTTCTGAACCTGCCTTGACACATTCACGACTCTGTGTCTACACACAGCAAGACATTTCAGTTCCTCTCTGATTTCGAATTTCCAGGCATTCATTCTTCCTTCTTCGAAATTGTATCATTACACACATATCTGTGTAACATTTCGTCTGGTACACAACCGTCCCTCTGAGAAATCATTTGTATCCACTTGTCACCAAATAGCTTGCCCGTCACTGTAGTTATTTGGCCAAACGTTGGACCTCCGCAATCTTATCATAAATCTGATCAATAACTGGGAAGTCCATTTAACAACACTCTCTGCTTGCATCGTACTTATCCAGAATAAAGGAGGAGACAGTGAGGTCTGCCGATGCTGGAGATTACAGTTAAGAGTCCGTTGCTGGAAACGCATAACCGGTCAGGCAGCACCCAAGTATCAAAAAAATCGACTTTTCGGGCTGATATTCCTGATGAAGGGCTCCGGCCCGTAAGGTCGATGTTCCTGGTGCTCGAATGCTGCCTGACCTGCTGTGCTTCTCCAGCAACACACTCCGAACCCTGATCTCTTGCATCTGCAGACCCCATCGTCTCCGAGTCGATTTCTCCAAAAGCCTATCATGTGGAACCATATAAAAAGACTTTACTGAAGTCCATGTTCAGCACATGAACTACCCTACCCTCATCCATATACTCGGTCACCTTCTGAGAAATCTCAATGAGGTTTGTGAGACACGACCCGCCCGTGACGAAACCATGTTGACTATCTCCAATCAAATTGATGCTTGTTCGATGATTACGAATCCTATCTCTTATAATTCTTCCCAACATTTTTACGACAACAGAAGTAATGCTCACTGGTCTATAATAGCCTGGGCCATCTCTCCATCCTTCTT
>NW_025204780.1:1029-2448 GCF_004010195.1 Chiloscyllium plagiosum | reverse complement strand
CATGAGTCATTCTTTAATTCCTCGCATACCAATAGATATATTTAGGTTTCGGTCAACCTTCTGCCTCACACTTTGAAATTTATTTAGCTTCATGTTGATATTTCGACGAAGAGAAACAGCGTTCTTGACTTCACCCTGTTCATGCCTGTGCTACGCTCATCCACCTCCCCGTAGTCCCCATTTAACCACTGACGCTCAAAGAAAAACATGTCATTATCCATATGTAGTTTCATCAAAGGCAACATATTCCTGAAACATATTCTTTTCACCCCCTCTCGTATAACCACAGCTTCCAAATCTGCACACACACTTCATCAATGACCGAAGCAAAAGTTTTTGCAGCTCCAAATTGACCAACGTGTTGTTCTAACAGTGGCACGCCTCAAAATGGCAAGAATATCATACTCCATCTCAATTACCCTCTTCAACTCTCCTGTCATATTCTTCGATCTGTGTTCAAGAGCACCAAGATGAATTTTCGCCTCTCTGAAACCAGTTGTCTTGCCATTCAATACTTTACACCTTGTCTGTTCATTCGTCATTGTGTATCAGGTTTGAATTCAAACAGGCAAAACCGATTCATCTAATAATTTTTTAAGTATATTAATTGTCACCTACTTGGCTAATCTTTGTATACTCTGCAAGCTTAATTTGCATGGCATTGTAATCCAACTCCGAAGTTCTCATCTCCACATGTCAGTTATTTATGAATATCACGAAGATTAAGTGACACAAAAATGACCACTGTGGTATCCATTAATGCCAGTTTCATAAACTGTCCTTTACCATAACCATCGCGTCTGATTCAGAATTTTTTAAAATCGATATTCCCAAAGACCTCTGGATCCTCTGCGACTTTTGCTTCTTGCCTTTCTTACATTTTGGATTGTATCAGATTTATTGCTGAAATGCTGATTAATCGATTACCTGCCAAACACTTGGTTTCCTACTTAAAATAATTAACCAGGTTTCTTAGCCATGACTTCCAGCTCGCAAGGTTATGTGGACTTGCATATTCAAAAATTGTGTCTCATTTAACACCCTTCCGGTATGTGCCGCATTGTCGCAAATGTTGCCAATTTGTTCCATATTCGGGACTGATCTTTCCCTGGTTATTCGCTTCATCTTGATATACTTGTGGAATATCTTTGAATTAACCTGTAAGTGGATCACCAGTGTTTTTTCATGCCGATGATTTGCTCCTTTAATTGGTTTCTTGAACATTCACCAATGTACCAGGGTGGAGTGACTGAGGTTGCATTCTTACAATCATTCATTCTCTAGTATCATCTGTATCCTTGCAATGACTGCTGGAACATCAATGCAATGCATCCAGTTCCTTTACGAACGTATAGAATCAAAGATATTGACTGGGGCACATACTGCAGTGTGGAACGGTTATTGTAGAACGTTAAAAAC
>NW_025204780.1:0-813 GCF_004010195.1 Chiloscyllium plagiosum | reverse complement strand
AATCAGCGCTATTCCCTGACCTGAGCTATGTGTGTGTGTGTGTGTGATTTGTTTGACGTTGTAAATATTGCATTAAGGTACTCCGCATCAGTGGTTTAATGTGGTGATCACCTCGGAGGCAGAGATTGACATTAAAGTGCTGAAGAAATTCGCGATGATGAATGCAAGAGATTCCACAAACAAAGAGGGCAGCACAGATTCAACACATCCAGTGCCACCCCACAAGGTGGAACTCCCACACTCCCACCAACCACAGTACACAATCACTGTTTGGTGGAAGGGGCTCAGCAATTATAAACATCTCATACGTTTGCGTCCCACGGACCCAAACACTGATTGAGCAAACGAGGTACTGTCCTTCGAGGGTTCGAAGGTCCTCCTTAAGACTGAAGACGTTGATATGGCTGCATGCACCAGCACTTTTCGTATGCAGCAGATTCGAGAGGAGAGCTGAATGTCATTCATTTTTTCTTTGTTTTGATATTTTAAATCCCCCGTCAACTTTTGTGTTCTATTTCTCTTGTATTTATGGTCACGCTCACCACTTCTATATGTTTCTCAAGCAGGTTTCTTGGCTAATCACTGATTTTACGAAATCCTGCCGTTGCCTCTCTTTCTTCTACATTCCTTGTCTCAGTCTCTTATACCAGATTACACTTTCAGCTTCACAACCTACGTTATTCCCCTCCCGACCCCGTCTCCTTTTGACCGTATCTCTGACTCTGCTTCATCTCCTTTCCTGGATATAAACACCTTGTTTTTCACTGTACACTGCAGCTTAAGTAGTTCATCAATGAGCGATCCGCTCGCGAT
>NW_025204779.1:8169-9850 GCF_004010195.1 Chiloscyllium plagiosum | reverse complement strand
CAGCTCTTTCTAGAGCCAGCACAGACATGATGGAATAGCCTCCTTCTGTACTATAAATTCTATTATTCCATTTCATCCTGTCAGCTCTTTGCCTTCCTCTTGTTCATTTAAACTCCTGCATTTTCTATCCTCCTCTCAGCTTTCTGCAGGATTGAACACCAGATAACCAACATCACCTTCCCTGTTTGGTCTGCCCTACTCTGCCTGCTTTGACACATTCCGGACTGAGAGCCTAGATTTGTACATCCCCACCCTTACTCTTTGTGGGAACAGATTCTGAACAATCTCTGTCTCGTTCTTCGAGGCCTCCCACTGCCCTGACACTGAGTTCCCGTCCAGTCGCTGTTTCCAGTCCATTTTTACCAAATCACCGCACAATTTAGTAAAATGGTTCATTTCCAAATGAAAACTTTTACACAGGCTCTATGGTTCTCCATTTCCTTCCCTATTCTCAATCTCACTGAGTTCTGATCACTGTCACTGAAATGCTCCCCCATTGATAGCCCTTCCAGCTGCCCACATTCATCCTATAAACGATGATCTAAAACTGTCCCTTCTCTCTCTGCTGCGTCACGATCACCTTCTCAGGCGCAATTAGGGATGGGTAATAAATGCTGGTCCTGCCAGTGACACTCACATCCCAAGAAGCAATTTTAAAAGGCCCTGTTCTTTTATGGGGTTTGTTAGGTATTGACTACAAATGTTCAAATGGATTGTTTTGCCAGTTAATGTTCGAAGAGTTGAAATCCCTTTGAATGGCAGAGATTAAAATTGTTTCTCTTGTCTTTCAGGCCGTGACAACTCTCAGCCCAAACTGACCCTGCTGCCCCCCTCCCCGGAGCAGGTCAATGCCAAGGGCACTGCCACCCTGGTGTGCCTTGCCAATCACTTCTATCCCGATGAGCTGGAGGTACAGTGGAAGAAGGACGGTGCAGTCATTTCGGACGGGGTTCAGACTAGCAACTACCTGTGAGCTTCGGACAGCACCTACAGTGTCAGCAGCCTGCTGACCCTCTCTGGGTCTGACTGGGAGTCCAACGCTCGCTTCTCCTGTGCCCTCACCCACGTGACCCTCCCCTCTCCCCTAAGCAAGAGCATCAGGAGATCAGAGTGCGTGTAGAGTGTTTGAGACAGTCCACAGAGGAGACACAACTTAAAACAGAACAGGGCTGAGCTGGCAGGTCAAAGGTCATTGTCAGCACTGAATTTCAATTCTCTTCCTTCTCAGGACTGACTCAGAGACACTTCTGAGGTTCAGGAGTTAAGGCAAGTTATTGGGACAGGTTAGAGAGAGTTTTATGCTGTGTCAAATCTCATGTTGTCCTTGTCCTGGGAGTGTATGATGGGAACAGTGTTGTCTTGTGATGCCAAGTAAAAACTTTCAAAGATGCTGTAGACTGTCAGCTGTACAAAACAATGTGAACCTCAGAAGTCTCTGCTTCAGTAAACCAGATCTCCTTCCTGCTCAGCCGCCAGTTCCATTTTAAGGTTTTGTCACTGTTTAAAGGGACAGGATTCTCATGGTATTGAGAATATCTCCACAAGTGTTTTCCTCAAGCTCCATTGTGGCTGTGAATTTGTGCAGCTTCCTCTGTCTGGGCTGTTAATTGCAGTCTGTTTTCTGTCAATGTCAATCTGGAAAAGGGAATAAAGATGAAGAAGATTCAGTCTCTGTCTCGTG
>NW_025204779.1:5109-7815 GCF_004010195.1 Chiloscyllium plagiosum | reverse complement strand
GTGAGTGCATTACTTAATGCTGCTTGTACATGTCTCTTTGAGGTATGAGTATGAGTATGAGTATGTGTGTGTGTTACACAGACAGATACTTACAGACAGCACTGAGTAACACACCCACATTCAGAGAGACACCTCCAGGCAGCACTGAGTAACATGCTGACACTCAGAGACACACCTACAGGCAGCATGGAGTGTGAGCATTTTACACAGTGCTGCCTGTCTCGCTGACTGTGTGTGTTACTTAGTGCAGCCTGTCAGTATCTCTCTGAGGTATTTGTCTCTTACTGGTGGATACAGAATGGGCTTTGTGCTGGAGATTAAAGATTAGGCTCTAATCTTCTCAAATCATGAATGAAAAACAGTCTGAGATGGCAGCTCATTGAGATGGCCAAATTTCTTCAGCTGCCTGAGGAGAGACACTGACTGGCAGCACTGCGTAACCTGCTCACGCTCAGAGAGACACCTACAGGCAGCATGGAGTGTGAGCATGTTACTCAGTGCTGTCTGGCTCTCTCAGTGTGTGTGTTATTCTATTCTGATCGTTGGTATCTCACTGAGTGTGAGAATGCTACTCTGTGATGCCTGCAGGTGACTCTGAGGTATTTGTCTCTTAGCGGTGGATAGAGAATGGGCTTTGTGATGGCGATTGAAGATTAGGCGTAAATCTTCTCAAATCTCAGATGAAAAATAATTCAGTCTGAGATGGCAGCTCAGTGAGATGGCTAAAGTTAAAAATCACACAACACCAGGTTAGAGTCCAATAGGTTTATTTGGAAATACAAGCTTTCGGAGTGCTGCTCCTTCATCTGTAAGCTAGCAGGGCAGGATCATAGTTCTCAGAATTTACCGTGAATTTGAGATGGTAGCTGAGAAAGGTGAATACTGAGAGTGTATTCTCAGTAAGGGAGGGACTGCAGAATCTGTGCGCACTGTGTTCCCTAATGTGTTGCCCGATTACAAGGGGATTTTCTGGAGCCAGGGTCATTGCAGTAGTGGCTGCCTGCTCAGCTAATGCTGGTGAGCCATAGTCATATTTCAATGGTCAATTAGCCCTAAACTAAATGCAGCAATATTATCTTACAGGGAGGGGAGCTGTCTGAATGAGGGAGGTTAAACTCTTGCAGCCCCAAGAGGCCCAAACTCACACATTCCTGAACACAATGGGCAATTTTAGCATGACCAATTCACCTAACCTGCACATGTTCGGAATGTGGGAGGAAACCCACACAGACACAGGGAGAATGTGCAAACTGTGCAGAAGCAGTCACCTGGGGCTGGAATTAACCCAGGTCCCTAGTGCTGTGAAGCAGCAGTGCTAACCATTGAGCTACCTTGCCATCCATGAAAAAAGCCCAAAGAGTTAAGCTTTTGTTAATCTCCATGAGCCTGAGGTGATATAAACTATAAACACACAACCCTCTGCCAGGGAAGGTCGTGGAGGGTGGAAACCTCACAATCTTTAAATAGAATAACATTTAAGGATCTGGGACAAGTGCAGGAAATTGGGATTAGAGTGCCTTTCGTGGTAGCTATGTTGGTGCAGACCCAATGGGCCAAAAGGCCTCTTCTGCGCTGTGTCAACCTATGCTTCATGCTGAGAGGGCAGTGCAAGTTAATGGTGACTAGGTTAAGCTGTTCCAAGACGGCAAACTCATCATCAAGGATCAGAGGAAATGGCTCAAGCTTCAGTGAAGGCCCAAGTAGGTGCTTGGAAGGAGGGTCAAGGCTAATGGAGACAAGGTCAATGGAGACTGAGCGAGGGCACAGGGTGCTGGCTGGCATCTCCAGGAGTTGTAATGAGGCATGTGGGGACAAGAGGGGAGTGTGGAGGGAGGGAGTGCAGTTCCAGATGAAATGCGACCTTTACCAGCAGCAACGTGACCTTCAGCACCAGGGGGTGTCCCTGACTGTGTCAGGCTCACTGGCTGCTCTTTGTGTGATTCCACACAGCCACTTGTCTGGTCACCACACAAAGCCTTGCTCGTGTCTACACTACCATCTACACCACCGTCTGCACCCACTGTCTGCACCCAGCATCCACAGCCATTGTCTGCACCCTCCATTTACACCTCCCATATTTCTGCTGTTGTAAGATTGTATCCAATAATTCCATTGAGATTACTGCAACAGAACTCAGTGAGATGGCTAAAGTTAAAAATCACACAACACCAGGTTAGAGTCCAATAGGTTTATTTGGAAGTACAAGCCTTTGGAGTGCTGCTCCTTCATCTGGTAGCTAGCAGGGCAGGATCATAGTTCACAGAATTTACCGTGAAATTGAGATGGTAGCTGAGAAAGGTGAATACTGAGAGTGTATTCTCACTAAGGGAGGGACTTCAGAATCAGTGCACACTGTGTTCCCTAATGTGTTTCCCGATTACAAGGGGATTTTCTGGAGCCAGGGTCATTGCAGTAGTGGCTGCCTGCTCAGCTGATCCTGGTGAGCCATAGTCATATTTCAATGGTCAATTAGCCCTAAACTAGATGCAGCAATATTACCTTACAGGGAGGGGAGCTGTCTGAATGAGGGAGGTTAAACACTTGCAGCCCCAAGAGGCCCAAACTCACACATTCCTGAACACAATGGGCAATTTTAGTATGACCAATTCACCTAACCTGCACATGTTCGGAATGTGGGAGGAAACCCACACAGACACAGGGAGAATGTGCAAACTATGCAGAAGCAGTCACCTGGGGCTGGAATCA
>NW_025204779.1:2363-4018 GCF_004010195.1 Chiloscyllium plagiosum | reverse complement strand
TCACTCTGTCAGATGGGTAAGTATCCATTCACAGATTCTACCCACACCACTACCATTCCATTTTAATTGGGCCCACTCCCTCTCTTCCTACGTCTTTGTTATTTGACCAGCGACCACACCTCCCCACCACCATGTCCCACACACATCACCCCCCCAACCCTGGAGGGAGCTGTGCTTGTTACCCATTGCTTGTTTTAACTTACTAATTGGGTGATGTTATGGTGAGGTTTTCAAAGGCTGGAAGAGCTGAATTCTTATCGCCGCTTGTGCTAATTTTGTTGTGTGCCTCGATAAAAATATGGGCAACATAACACGGCCACCTCACAGAAGGAGGGAGCCAGGTTCGAGAGTCATACAGCACAGAAATAGGCCCTTCGGCCCACCATGTCAATGCTGACCAACAAACACTAAACTACACTAATCCCATTTACCCGCAGTTGCCTGGAGCCTATTATGCCCTGGTATTATAAGTGCTGCTGTGGTTCTGTTTGCCGAGCTGGAAGTTTTTGTTGCAAACGTTTCGTCCCCTGTCTAGGTGACATCCTCAGTGCTTGGGAGCCTCCTGTGAAGCGCTTCTGTGGTGTTTCCTCCGGCATTTATAGTGGCCTGTCCCTGCCGCTTCCGGTTGTCAGTTTCAGTTGTCCGTTGTAGTGGCCGGTATAGTCCACTTCCACGCTATAGGGATTCTGTGATACAAATGCAAGTTCCTTCTTTCCATTCTAGCCCTGAAGCATGCATGTGGTTCTGTCTCATATCCACTCAAGGGATGGCAACCCTTTGAAGACAGCAGCAGCCCCTATTCCTTTGGAAAGTACTTCTTCCACTCTGTGTCCTTCACAGCCTTGTAGACAGCAACAATGAGATCGGGAAATAACCCAAAGCTATAATCTTCTGGACTCTTGTGGGCAGCACGGTGGCACAGTGGTAAGCGCTGCTGCCTCACAGCGCCAGAGACCCGGGTTCAATCCCCGACTCAGACAACTGACTGTGTGGAGTTTTAACATTCTCCCCAGGTCTGCGTAGGTTTCCTCCGGTTTCCTCCCACAGTCACAAAGATGTGCGGGTTAGGTGAATTGGCCACGCTAAATTGCCCGTAGTGTTACGTTAAAAGGGGTAAATGTAGGGGTATGGGTGGGTTGCGCTTCGGCGGGTCGGTGTGGACTTGTTGGGCCGAAGGGCCTGTTTCCACACTGTAAGAAATCTTCATTAAACTGTGGAACCTGAAAAGTACAATTAATGTCCAAGTCAATGAATATATTTCTCAGCAATCCCTAAATGCTGAGTTTTAGTACTCAGCAGGCCCCAGGAGTCAAAATAACTGAGTAGATCATTGCTCTGAATTGCTCATAAATTTCACCTTCACATTTCTGGAGAATTTGATCAAAAAGGTTGTTTACTCCTCTCCAATATACAGCTTAAAATCAGCTCCAACTCCCAACCATCCAGCTGAGAGCGGAGCCCTGTACAAACTGGAACCTGGTCAGTGGGAGCACTGTCACCTCTGTCTCAGAAGCTTTGTCTAGTTAAAACAGAGACTTAGCTAGGCAATCATTTAGCACAGAAACAGATCCTTTGGTTCAACTCATCCATGGCAACCAGATATCCGAAATTAATCTATTCCCATTTGCCAGGATTTGGCCCATATCCCTCTAAAC
>NW_025204779.1:1101-2336 GCF_004010195.1 Chiloscyllium plagiosum | reverse complement strand
ACTCCTTATCCAATGGCCCATCTGAACAAGCATTGATCATATATTATAAACTTGCTCATATAGAAAGCATTGGGGAGGCCACACCTGGAGTATTGTGTCCAATTTTGGTCTGCTTATTTGAGGAAGGATGTGGTGGCACTGGAGGCTGTTCAGAGGATGTTCCTCAGACTGATTCCAGGGATCAAAGGGCTGTCCCATGAGGATCAGGTAAAGAGCTTGAGCTTGTACTCGCTGGAGTTCAAAAGAATGAGGAGGGATCTGATTGAGGGATAGAAAATGTGAAAAGGGATTGAGAAGGTGGATGGTGGATAGATGCTCCCCCTTGCGGGACAGTCTGGAACAAGAGGTCAGCGATATGGAATGAGAGGAGGTCGGTTCAAAACTGAGCTGAGGAGAAACTACATCTCCCAGAGGGTTGTGAATCTGTGAAACTCTGCCCCAGAGTGCAGTGGAGGCAGAATCAATCAACAGGTTTAAGAAAGATGTGTTTCTGATGGAAAGTGAGATAAAGAGCAATGGGGAGCAAGCAGGAGAGTGGAGTTGAGACCAGGATAAGATCAGCCACAGTCATGTTAAATGGCGGAGCGGGCTCGAAGCGCTGAATTGCCTCCTCCCTCTCCTAATTCCAATGTTGAACACACAGTCAAGGCTGACACTGCAAAACTGAGGGAGCTGTTGTCTTTCAGATGAGATACAAAACAGAGGTCCTGCCACAATATATCGAACTGTGCTATCTCCCCAAGAGACAAGTGCTGGAATTTGAATTCAAATCACAAAGCAAACCACATTAATGGTGACCACGATAATGATCCCTGATTGCTGTCCAGCCTCAGCCTTACTCCGTCTGGACTTCATGTGACTCCAGCCCCACAGCAACCTGGTTAACTCTTGGGTGCCTTCTGAGGGGCCACAGCAAGGCCAGCAGTTCAAGGGTAACTAGTCTTGGGGAACAAATGCTGATCTATGCCAGTGACACCCATCTCCCAGAAAACAGAACACAACAGAGATTGATGTCAGCCAAAATTGTCAGATCAGACTCTCAATGAGATGGGGAGATGGTTAAAGATGAATTCAGCTCATTACGCAACATGTCTCCACTTGTTTATACATCGTCGCTGACAAAATAAGGGGAAAAAAACAGAAAACAAAAGCTTCGGAACACTCAAATGTGGGAATATCAGTGAGAATTCAGGCAACTGAAGGAAGATATGAAGAACTGCAAAGGAAGACAAAAA
>NW_025204779.1:0-271 GCF_004010195.1 Chiloscyllium plagiosum | reverse complement strand
ACATGGGTGTTGCTGTCTGGGCCAGCATTTATTACACATTCTGTGTTGCCCTTGTGACTCATGGAATCATCATACAGTGTAGAATCAGGCCATTCAGCCCATCCAATCCATACCAACCCAACGAACAGCATCCCATCTGGACTTACCCCATTCCTATACTGCTGCATTTCCCACGGCCAACCCAACCAGCTAACACATCCCTTGACACTATGCGCAATTTGACATGGCTAATCCACCTAACCAACATATCTATGGACTGTATGGAAGAAAC
>NW_025204778.1:5569-9847 GCF_004010195.1 Chiloscyllium plagiosum | reverse complement strand
ACTAGTTAAGGGAGCGTTTACGTATCCTATTTCTTCGTCCCCAATCGGGACCTCTCTTAAGGGACATAATTTTATATTTTCCATTATCTCTACCCCTCCTTTACGTGTGGTGGCTCGAGTGACTCTGGGCCCCCTAGGTTCTGCATCTTTTAGCTCAGAGTCCGTTTCTCTTTCAGTTACTGGAGTTGCTTTTGGTTCTGGGGCCATAGGCTAGCTGTAGAGACGAAATAGACATGTCTCCAGAGGAGGGTATGGGGGCGGTAAACAGGTTAAGGGATCCCATTGTGGTTTCCCTTGTTCATTCTTTTCTTGCTCTTTCCCCGATTCTTCCACCTCCATGGGATATAGTTTTACCCCCGCACCTCTACCCAGCAAGCCGCATACTCTGACTCATCTTGACTGTATGTTTCTTTCCGATTGACGTATATATTCAGATCTTGGCACAGCCAATCTTCATCGGACCCATGTTTGGGACAAAAAAAACCAGACTCCTTAATGCTTTCTTGAGTCCAGACAAAACAACAATAATTTATCATTATAGCCTTATCTTTCCCCCGCGTCCGGGAGTTGTGTACCCAATTTCCCAACATTTTCCCCATAGGACAGTCAGGTGGAATATATTCCCCTTTAACGTTATTTACAGATCGATCGTTACCCAGGCAACTCCCCGTGCCTCCCATTGTTGCTAATTTAATTAATGTTAACAAGGTCCGGTGTCACCTGCTTCCACACCCCCTTCAGGGTCCTGACTAGACACCTTACTCGTCCGATTAATCTGACCAACTATATGCTTTTTGAGACTTCAACTGTTCTCCATAAATCACTTTTACGCAAGGATAAAAGAGATTAGTTAGAAACTGATAGTAAGGCAGTCATGACCAGAAAAAAGAACAGGAGTTAATATTTTATTTCATAATCTGTAAAATCCTTAACCTTAAAAGAAATCATGTTAAAATTTCCATAGTAGAAATCAGATTCAAAACAGTCCCGGGTCTCAAGCTCCAGGGAACAAAGCACAAACATTCAATCACCAACAAACAAATGTGCATTCAAACTGAATCACAAAGGGTCAAACTTTCTATTAGCTGTACAGCTCCTCAGTACCCTCAGTAGCCCTTCAGCTAATAGCCCTTCTGACACGGGATGTTTTTCATTGACATATGCTTTATTTTATATCTTGCCAATTCCCCATACTTTTCGTATGTCCCCGACCACCAAGGCAATACTTAAAGGTTTATTTTCTTACGTTGGTCTGTGCACAGAGTTACCTGGTCGTTTCAGCGCGCCCAGTCCCACGGCAATACCTGCAGCAACTACTGCTGCCTACCCCGGTCGCCCGGATATATCTTTTAAGACCTTTCCTTACCCGGGTCTTGTGCACAAGAGTTACCCAACCGAACCCACCGCATCAGCCCGTCTTGTTTCCAGGGTCTTCCAGTCCGGATCACACTCGCCCAAACCGCGAACGACAAGCAGGGGAGACGGAGATCATCAAAATCGGCGAGGTGCACCTCCCCCGTCATCCCAAGAGTGCCAAGCGGTTGGAGTTTTGGAACCCGGACGAGCCCCCAACTGTGAGAAACAAAACTCACTCACAATTCAGCCTGAGACAAAGCCTTGGAAACAAGAACATTTTATTCTTTATGGCCTTGCAAGAACGGGTGTTTGCTCAAGCAATCAGGCTAGCTAAAGCGCAAATTACAAAGCATGTAAGCATTCTTTATTCAGTTTGCAAGTTGCGGAATCATGCCTCTCTTTTCCCATTTGTCTAGTCTTATCCTTTCATAAGCCGCTACTTCACTTGTTTTTCTCTAATTTTCCTTATCTGACTACCCTGCAGTCCTTGTCCTTGTTTGTTACAGCCTGCCTGTTATTTTATCCAGTTCCCCTTCTCATACTATAAGCTTATTGCGAAATGCCCCTACTGCTTCTTTTGTGGTCAGCTACGACACTTGAAAGTTATTTCTTAGTTTAAAACTATTTCTTAAACAAAAACCTCTATATTCGTTAAAATCTTAACCTTAAGTATGCTACAAGAATCCCGCGACCGTTTGTGTAATGTTCCCCTTCCCCTCCCCCCACAACACCCCCTCACCTATCTGCAAAAACAACATCTCTAACCACCACCACCTGCAGAAACTACATTTCTAATCTCCCACAATAGTGTTAAGGGTTGAGATGGAGAAGAATTTGTTAAGTGTGTACAAGACAATTTTCTGATTCACTATGTGGATGTACCGACTAGAGAAGATGCAAAACTTGACCTATTCTTGGGAAATAAGGCAGGGCAGGTGACTGAGGTGTCAGTGGGGGAGCACTTTGGGGCCAGTGTCCATAATTCTATTCGTTTTAAAATAGTGATGAAAAAAGATAGACCAGATCTAAAAGTTGAAGTTCTAAATTGGAGAAAGGTATTAGGCAAGAACTTTCGAAAGCTGATTGGAGGCAGATGTTCGCAGGTAAAGGGACAGCTGGAAAATGGGAAGCTTTCAGAAATGAGATAACAAGAATCCAGCGAAAGTATATTCCTATTAGGGTGAAAGGAAAGGAAAGGATGGTAGGTATAGGGAATGCTGGATAACTGAATAAATTGAGGGTTTGGTGAAGAAAAAGAAGGAAGCATATGTAAGGTATAGACAGGATAGAAGTAGGAGTATACTTAAGAGGGAAATCAGGAGGGCAAAAAGGGGACATGAGATAGCTTTGGCAAATAGAATTAAGGAGAATCCAAAGAGTTTTTACAAATACATCAAGGACAAAAGGGTAACTAGGGAGAGAATAGGGCCCCTTAAAGATCAGCAAGGCGGCCTTTGTGTGGAGCCGCTGAAAATGGAGGAGATACTAAATATTTTGCATCAGTATTCACTGTGGAAAAGAATATGGAAGATATAGAATGTAGGGAAATAGATGGTGACATCTTACAAAATGTCAATATTACAGAGGAGGAAGTGCTGGATGTCTTGAAACAGGTAAAGGTGGATAAATCCCCAGGACCTGATCAGGTGTACCCTAGAACTCTGTGGGAAACTAGAGAAGTGATTGCTGGTCCTCTTGCTGAGATATTTGTAACACCGATAGTCACAGGTGAGGTGCCGGAAGACTGGAGGTTGGCTAACGTGGTACCATTGTTTAAGAAGGATGGTAAGGACAAGCCAGGGAACTATAGACCGGTGAGCCTGACCTCGGTGGTGGGCAAGTTGTTGGAAGGAATCCTGAGGGTCAGGATGTACATTTATTTGAAAAGGCAAGGACTGATTAGGAATAGTCAACATGGCGTTGTGCATGGAAAATCATGTCTCTCAAACTTGATTGAGTTTTTTGAGGACGTATCAAAGAGGATTGATTAGGGCAGAGCAGTAGATGTGATCTATAGGGACTTCAGTAAGGTGTTCGACAAGGTTCCCCATGGGAGACTAATTAGCAAGGTTAGATCTCACAGAATACAAGGAGAACTAGCCATTTGGATATAGAACTGGCTCATATGTAGAAGACAGAGGGTGGTGGTGGAGGGTTGGTTTTCAGACTGGAGGCCTGTGACCAGTGGAGTGCCACAAGGATCAGTGCTGGGTCGTCTACTTTTTGACATAAATGATTTGGATGCGAGCATAAAAAGGTACAGTTAGTAAGTTTGCAGATGACAACAAAATTTGAGGAGGTGTAGTGGACAGCAAATAGGATTACCTCAGATTAAACAGGATCTTGACCAAATGGGCCAATGATGCTGAGAAATAGCAAATGGAGTTTAATTTAAATAAATGTGAGGTGCTGCATTTTGGGAAAGCAAATCTTAGCAGGACTTATCCACTTAATGGTAAGGTCATCGGAAGTGTTGTTGAATAAAGAGACCTGAGAGTGCAGGTTCATAGCTTGTTGAAAGTGAAGTTGAAGGTAGATAGGTTAGTGAAGGCGGCTTTTGGTATGCTTTCCTTTATTTGCCAGAGTATTGAGTACAGGAGTGGGGAAGTCATGTTGCGACTGTTGGAATATTAAAGTAGATTCCCTACAGTGTGGAAACAGGCCCTTCGGCCTACAAGTCCACACCGACCCTCTGAAGAGCAACCCACCCACACCTATTCCCCTACATTCACGACTGACTAATACACCTAACACTATGGGCATGGCTAACTTACTTAACCTGCACATCTTTGGACTATGGGAGGAAACCGGAGCACCCGGAGGAAACCCACGCAGACACGGGGAGAATGTGCAAACTCCACACAGACAGTTGCCCGAGGCAGTAATTGAACCTGGGCCCTGGCACTGAGGCATCAGTGCTAA
>NW_025204778.1:0-5409 GCF_004010195.1 Chiloscyllium plagiosum | reverse complement strand
AGGGCATAGGTTTAGGGTGAGAGGGGAAAGATATAAAAGAGACCTAAGGGGCACCTTTTTCACACAGAGGGTGGTACGTGTATGGAATGAGCTGCCAGAGGAAGTGGTGGAGGCTGGTACAATTGCAACATTTAAGAGGCATTTGGATGGGTATACGAATAGGAAGTGTTTGGAGGGATATGGGCCAGGTGCTAGCAGAAGGAATTAGATTGGGTTGGGATATCTGGTCGGCATGGATGGGTTGGACTGAAGGGTCTGTTTCCATCCTGTACATCTCTATAAATCTATGAGTAAACAATGTCTTATTTAAAGTGTACAAGATTGTGAATAGTCTTGATAAGGTAGTCATAGAAAGAACACTTCATCTTGTAGGTGAATCCAGATCAAGGGGCCACTGTTAAAAAGTATGAGTTGCCTTTTTAGGATAGAGGTAAAGAGAATTTGTCTTCTGTCTAAGGGTTGTGCAACTTTGAGCTTCTCTCCTACCGAAGACAGTGGAGGTAGGGGCAATTAGTATATATTTTTTAAAAATATATATTTTTATTGAAATAGACTTTTTAATAGTACAAATACTAAACAATACAATTCAAAGCAGTACAAAAAAGGTTTAAAAACCCAACCCACCCTCATGTACAAATGTAGAAACATTGATAGAAAAAAACCAAACTAGCTATTTAGCTAAATAAATAATAGCCAAACTAATAAATAAATAAATAAAAATAACTCAACTCAGCCAGACAAGACAATTATGTTCATAGTTCCTCCTCCCCGGATATTGGACTCGTCAAACACAATTGTTACGGCTATATTAAAGCCCTTGTTAGTGTGGCTAATAAGTCTGCGTCCAGGTATTCCAAAAAGGACTGCCATGTCTTTATAAAAATTCTCAGTTTTGTGGCATACCAGATTTGTGAGAAAATCCAGGGGAATATGCTCCACAGCAATCTTCTGCCAACCTAGCAAAATATTCTCTCTTTGCGGAGAAAGTGAGGATACTGAAAAGATGTTTCTTCTGCACGACTACAGAGAACACACTAGGCAGACCCAGAAGGAGCGAGATAGGGTCCTTTTCCACCCTTACACCCAAAATCCTCTCCATTGCACCCGCCATAGCACTCCAATATGTTTGAAGCCTACCACAAGACCAGAGACAATGGGTAAGAGTGCCATACAGACCTTGCATTTGGGATATGAAGATAGCCCTGGTTTGAATTTTGACAAACAATCCGGAGCCAAGTGGACCCTGTGGAGAATCTTCAACTGTAAAGCATGGGTCCTATTGCAAATTGATATCTTTCTTGCATTTTCCCAAATATCTTCCAACGCCTTAGAGGAGACTTCACACCTGGCTCTCCCCTCTGCAGGGCGTAGGAGAGATCAAACTCATCTGAGGGGGCACCCCCCAATTGATGTTATAAAGTACTGACAAAGTATAGTCTTAGCACTGAGCACATCCCCCCAAGTCGGATTTGTAGAGATCAAAAGTGTAGTTTTTTTAAAAAAATAAAATCCCTAACTTGGAAAAAAACGAAAGGTCGCTATTCAATAGCTTGTATTTCCATACTAACTGTTCGCAGGACATCATTACATCTCCCTCAAATAAATCCCCCATGCAAGACACACCCCTCACTGCCCAACGTTTAAATCCTGAATCTATCAACCCTGGTTGAAAACCCAGCATACTCACTAAAAGGTGTAAAAGATGTTTTGCCAATATTGCCTTCCCTCTGTCAAATTGCCCTCCATGCTTTAACAGTATTGATGACTATTTAACAGTTAGGGGTTATGGCAATATTCCCTAACTGTCCTCATTTTGTCCAAAAACAGCAAACTGGTAAGGGGCCACCTTGCCTGGGAGGCTTTGATATCTAACCATATTGAAAGAGGATCCCCACAGGCCCAATCACTCACTTAGGACAAAAGTGAGCTTAGTTGGTAATTTTTAATGTCTGCAAGTTCCACTCTCCCCCTACACCCCCACCCCAACCCCCAACCTGTGAGGCAGTTGCAGTTTAGCTCATGTAATGAGGGGCCACTTACAAAGCCAAATAAAGGAGCTGAACCAGCCATTCAGTCTTCTGAATATTTGCTTATTGAAAGTCAGGGGGAGCATCCGTATAGGGTATAGCAAACGGAGGAGAATATTCACCTTAATAAGCACTATCTAAGCCAACCACGAGATCAGAAGTGCCTCCCATCTTTGAATGGATTGTTTAATTTTGTCAAATTGAATAAAATTGACTTAGAACAACCTATCCAGAACTGGAGTAATGAATATGCCCAAATACACAAAATCTCCCTGGAGACTACTTAAATGGGAATCAATATTGGCCCTCAAGAGCTAGCTCCTTCGTAAGACCACCCATAGTTATACGTAGGTATGCCCCGAAAAGGTGCCAAATGCACAGATGCAATGTATCAGGTGAGGCACTGAAACTGCTGGGACTTGACAAAAAAAAATTAGGACATCGTTTGCGTACAATGAAGTCTTATGCAACTTTGACCCCACTTCTGGAGCTAATATACTGGGATCCCCATGAAAGGCCTCCGCCAATGGTTCAATCACCAATGTAAAAAGCAATGGCAAAAGGGGACAGCCCTGCCAGCTGTCCCTGAAAATATCAAAATTGCTTGCTCGTACCCAGTTGGTGACGCCCACCGTGAGAGGGCCACTATAGAGAACTTTTAGCCATTTTATAAAGATTTCACCCAAACCAAACCACTCAACTCTGTCAAATGCTTTCTCTACATCTAGAGAAATCACCAATCTCTGTATTGACTATTGTTGACATGCTTGAATGACATTAAGCAGCTTCCTATCATTATTGGAGGATCTGCAGCCCTTTATGAAGCCCGTCTGATCCTCTTTAACAATAAAAGGTAACATAGTCTCCAGCCTTCACAAGACTCTTAAACGTGGATTTTAAAATCCTCTCAGAGTGAAATGGGCCTGTATGAAGCACAGTCCTCTGGGACCTTTCCTTTTGTAAGAATAAGGGAAATATTGGCCTCTCTCAGAGATGACGGAAGACAATCACGACTGTATGAATCATTAAACATATTGAGCATCGGGCCGGACAATATATTTATAAAATCCTTAGAGAATTTGCTGGGAGGTCCATCAGGACCAGGCGCCTTTCCACTCTGAAGCTGCCTCACAGCTTCCTCCACCT
Organism: Chiloscyllium plagiosum; assembly: GCF_004010195.1. NCBI lineage: Eukaryota > Metazoa > Chordata > Chondrichthyes > Orectolobiformes > Hemiscylliidae > Chiloscyllium > Chiloscyllium plagiosum. The sequence continues at coordinate 2,236 of NW_025204778.1, read as the reverse complement.
CTTGCTTTGATAAGGGGGCATTGAGAAAGGACTCTTGTTCAGAGGTCACACCCAGGAGCTTCAGATTCTTAGAAAAAAGATTCCATTTTGGCCCACCTCTCCTCACAACCCTCAGATGGTGATAACAGAGTAAAATCTCTAAAATACCACATTAATTTAGAGTCATGTGTCAGGTTCCCATACCCTTCCCTAATCGCCATAATGGCTTGTGGGGCACTCCTTTTCCTAGCAAGATAAGCTAAGTATTTGCCTGGCCTGTCACTATGCTCATATAACTTTTGCTTTGCAAAAGCAAGCTGCTTCTTTGCCATCTGTGAGAGCATGGAATTCAATGCAGACCACAGTGCCATAATCCTCTGCAGTTTGACCAACAAGAGACTGTCAAAGTAGGCTTTCTCAGCTGCCTTCAACCGTGCTTCAAGGAGACTTTGCTGCTCCACCTTCTGCTCCTTTCTACTGGTGGAATAGGAAATAACTAACCCCCGGCATAGGCTTTGGCAGTTTCCCAAAGGATGGTGCATTAGTCAGAGGGAAATGGGTCTGGGTGGGTTACTCTTTGGAGGGTTGGTGTGGACTGGTTGGGCCAAAGGGCCTGTTTCCACACTGTAGGGAATCTAATCTTGGTGAATCCTCTCTGCACTACAAATCATATTCTTCCTATAGTGCAGTGACTAGAACTACACAAAGTAGTCCAACTGTGGCCGAGCTAGAGTTCTGTACAACTCCAACATAACCTCCCTGCTCGTATAATTTGTGCCATGACAGATAAAGGCAAGTATCCCATATGCCTTCTTAACTAACCTATTAACATGCCCTGCCACCTTCAGGGATTTGTTGTCAAGCAGTTCAAGATCCCTCTGTTCCTCTGAGCTTCCTCGTGTCTTGCCATTCACTGAGTCCTCCTTGACTTATTACTTCTTCCCAAGTGCATTATCTCACACTTGTCTCGGTTAAGTTCCATCTGCCACTGATAAAATCATTTATGGCACTCCTGTAACCCGAAACCTTCCTTCTCAATGTTAACCATGTGGCAAACCTTTGTCATATGCAAGCTCACTTATCATTCCCCCCACACTCTGATAACATTTGGATGTATAATCAAAAAAAAAGGGACCCTGCATTAAATCCTGTAGACAATAGCCACTAGTCACAGACTTCTACCACGAAGCCAAACAGGTAGTCATGTATCTTTGGTATGTACAGTCTATGCTCTCAATTCTAGTTTTATACCAAAGAGAAACAGCATCAGAACCAGGATTGGTCTTACCACCACACACTGGTGTCTCCGACATACTTCCGGCACTTCAGTTACTTCTTCACCTGTTGATGTAAAAGCACCAGTGAGTTCTGGATTTCAGAAATTCAATTCCATCAATTTCGAAAACAGAGCTTTTGAATTGCAAACAGATCGACCCAGGGAAGGAGCATTAAACACAATCCTGCACCCGAATTCTGTTTCATTTCTGTTTATTAAATTTGGTCGAGAAATGAGTCAGACATTTAGCAATTCTTAAAATCAAACACTCCTGGTTGGCTCAGATCAAGCAGAAAACACTTTCACAGTAACCCTAAATCCAATCGCTCACAAAAAACATTGAGGCAGCTCCAGTTTATTGAACACAGGAACCCTTCAAAGTGCAGAGCAACATGGTACCTTCCCTCAATTAATCAATACTAGCACACCAGTGCTTCATCACTGAATGGCCTTTTAGCTTGTTTTATGATTTTTTTCTGTGAAGCAACCAATGAAAACATTGTGGCAAAAATCAGCACTTTAGAAATAGTTACATCATATAGGCCTGAGAACTTCACATTAGATGATTTAACAACATGTTAAAGATAGTGTCACACAAGTTCTACACACAGTATAATCCAGTGACAAACAGAGATTTCAAAACACCGACTGAGACAGAACCAGGGACAGAGCAGCATGCTTAACTATCGCAAAATTTGATACCTGAACTCCGTATTCAATTGCTTTGATAAAATGAGACTGGAAAATACTTCCCCACAAGTCAGTACCAATCTCTCCTCACTCCAATCCAACAATGATCTGGATAGAATATGCTTTGAGTGATTAGACAGTCACAGAAGGAATATCACAAGCTAAAATCAGATAGTCTGCTCTGTAAATTGCACAAACAAGTAACTAAGTTTGTGCAATGGAGGGGTAGAGAAAGGAGACAAACAGGCAAAATTAAAAGACACAGATTAGAGTAGGAGGGGCTCAGGGCAA
>NW_025204777.1:8935-9846 GCF_004010195.1 Chiloscyllium plagiosum | reverse complement strand
CAAAAACAATTTACAGAGCGATATAGATAGGTATTGATTGATATTCACACCCTGCTCTCAGTGTTCAGTCTCTTTCCTGGGCTCTGTCTCAGCGTGGTTTGGGGTCCAGCCTACAACAGTGATGTTGTCAGTGAACGTAGAGATGGAGTTCAGATCAAATGTGGCTATGTCGTCATGATTTTGTTTGTCAAAAACAATTTACAGAGCGATATTGATAGGTATTGATTGATATTGATGATGTGAGAAAATGTGAAAAAAAAAACTGCTGATACTGGAAACCAGAAACAAAACCAGAAATTGCTGGAAAAGCTTGGCAGGTCTGATAGCATCTGTGGAGAGAAATCATGTTAACGTTTCAGGTCCAGTGACCTTGTTCAGAAAATAAAATATGAAGTTGTTCATTTTGGAAGGGAGAACAGATGAATGGAGTGTTACTGAAATGGAGAGAAACTGCAGGAAGCTGCAACACAGAGGGGCTGGGGGTGGGGGACTTGTACATGAAACACAGGAAACTAGCTCACAGGGGCAGCAGGTAATACGAAGGGTCACGGAATGTTGGCCCTTATTTCAAGGGAGTTGGAGTATAAGAATAAGGAAGGTTTACTGCAAACAGTACACGGTGTTGGGGAGACCACATTGGGAGCACTGTGAGCAGTTTTGGTCCCCTTATTTAAGGAAAGGTATCATTTCATTGGAAGCAATTAAGAGGAGGTTCACTAGAATGATCCCTGGTTTGGAGTGATTGACTTGTGACCAAAGTTGGGGGGGTCATATTGTGGCTGTACAGGACATTGGTTAGGCCACTGTTGGAATATTGTGTGCAATTCTGGTCTCCTTCCTATCGGAAAGATGTTGTGAAACTTGAAAGGGTTCAGAAAAGATTTACAAGGATGTTGCCAGGGTTGGAGGAT
>NW_025204777.1:0-6852 GCF_004010195.1 Chiloscyllium plagiosum | reverse complement strand
CCTGAGGCAGGAATTGAACCCAGGTCTCTGGCGCTGTGAGGCAGTAGTGCTAGCCACCGTGCCGCCCACACTCCCCACACTTCATCTAATGCCATCAACATATGCTTCAATTGCTTTCTTCCTCGTGTGTTTATCCCCTTGAATGTACGTATGCTATTCAGCTCAACTAGTTCCTGATGTACCAAGCTACACATTCTAACCCCTGTCTGGTGCAAATGAGGTTTTCTGGAATTTCCTTTTGCATTCATTAGAGATCATCTGTCCTTTTTTTATATAAAACTAGGGAAAAATGCTGTTCATGTTTTAATGTATGTGAAGTGCAAACTCGCTCCAGCCAATGACAATTGCCTGTTAGCCTCTGTCTTTTTGTACTTTAGCATTGATTAATGAGCACTGAGGGAAAGTGAGGTGCCTGCAAACCTACCCGCTGTTTTCTCTCTTGGCAGGTCAGCTGCACAGAGTAACATGTCCGCTGAAGAACTCATTGCAAAGCTTGCAGATAGCAGCAGTAAGTGGTCTAAGCAAATGCTTCAAGTTGTTCGACATGTGTGGACCGAACAGGGCAAACTAATTGCAACACCAGAAGATGCCAAGCACATGCTCACTGTGGGACAGGTGAGATGGCCCAGTGTGTGCACTTTTACTTTGAAGCTTGAAGGTGTAAGTTTGCATCCATAATCTTGCTATTTAACCCGTTTTGTTACTTCAGAGGTGTACAGCACCAGCTTTTGTTCTTTTGCGTATCTTGGAGTTTAGAACAGGTGTCACTACGTTAGAGTCTGAAGGTAACCAGTCAATGCTCTTGCAGTTTTGGCAATGATATTAAGTCTCTAGAAGAAGTACAATACTAATGTTCATTTGGGACTTTTCATTACCCCTTTTGACATGTCACTAACTTACATTTAGTTTTAAACATGAATTCGACTGGGACAACACTACCATTATAGGGCAAGCCAAACAAAGAACAGCCAGGGAATTCCTAGAAGCATGGCACTCATCCACAAACTCCATCAACAACACATCGACCTGGACCCTATATACCGGCCACTACAGCGGACAGCTGAAACTGACAACCAGAAGCGGCAGGGACAGGCCACTATAAGTGCTGGAGGAAACACCACAGAAGCGCTTCACAGGAGGCTCCCAAGCACTGAGAATGTCACCTAGACAGGGGACGAAACGTTTGCAACAAAAATTTCCAGCTCGGCAAACAGAACCACAACAACGAGCACCCGAGCTACAAATCTTCTCCCAAACTCTATACATACTTGTCCACTGTGGTCCTTCAGGAGCCCTATTCTCTCTGTAGTTATTATTTTTTCTTTAATATTGTTTAAGTACCTCTTTGGATTCGCTCTAATATTCTCAGCCAAAGTTATGCCGTACCCGCTTTTCGCCCTCATGATTTCTTTCTAAAGTAAACTCCTGTATTCCTTGTATACCTTTAGGGATTCCCTTGATCCCGGCTGCCTGTACCTAAGCCACACCTACGTTTTTCTGCACAAAGCCTCAAATCTTTTATCATCTAAGGTGCCATCTTCCTGCCATTCTTGCCCTTCACTCACACAGGAACATATAGAGCTGGAACTCCAGGAACCTCAGTTTTAAAGGTCTGCCACTTGCCATACGTCATTTTCCCTGCAAACAACCTATTCCAATGAAGATCTGCAAGCTCCTGTCTAATTCCATCAAAATTGGCCTTTCCACAATTTAGGTCTTGAACCTGTGGACCAGCTTTGTCCATCTCTCTATATATTTTAGAATTAAAGACCTATGGTTACTGGTCACAAAGTGCTCCCCCAGTGTCACGTCAGTCACCTGTGATGCCGTATTTCCCAGGAGTAGATCGAGTTTTACCCCATCTGGAAAATGACCGCTTTATATACTGCTTAAGAAAACTTTCCTGAACGGCCTTAACAAATTCCAAACCATCTAAGTCCTGTAGCCTCTGGCAACCCTAGTCGAGGTAAAAAAGTTAAAATCCACTATTGTAACAACCCTATTGCTCCTGCAAGTCTCCTCAATCTTCCTGCATATTTGTTCTCGTAATTCCCATTGACTATTTGTTGGATTATAGAATAACATTACCATTACCTGCTTGGTTCCTAGCACCATTTATAAAGCCTCAGTGGATGATCCTTCAGTTATTTCACCTGGCCATTGCTGGATAATGCGCCTTCATCAAAAATGCAGCTTCCCCTTTCCCCTTCCACCACATCCATCCTGCCAGAAGTACCTGTACCTGGTATCCTTATGGATGGTGGATGGAAAAGGGAATGGCACAGTTCCTGCTCCTGTTGGTCCCTCTCTTGTGCATGACTGGGGGATTCGGGCAGTCCCAGCTCCTGTTGCTCAATCCATTAAGGGGGATGTGGGATGCACTGGATGGGGAAATATGAGCTCCCACTTCTCACTCCATTGTGCATCTGTTTGTTGGGTTTGTGAAATCTTTGGGAGTCAGTTCCAGCTCCGACCGCTGTCCAAGGGGAAATACCCAATTAGGATAAAGAGGACCCTGGCAGGGTGTGGCGTCAATGATCAGTGAGGAGGGATTCGGAACCAATAATCAGTGGAAGGGTGGAAGCCCAGCTGTAATTGGAAAGACCAATGTTTTAGATTAGATTACTTACAGTGTGGAAACAGGCCCTTCGGCCCAACAAGTCCACACCGATCCGCCGAAGCGCAACCCACCCATACATTTACCCCTTTAACCTAACACTATGGGCAATTAAGCATGGCCAATTCACCTGACCCGCACATCTTTTTGGACTGTGGGAGGAAACCGGAGCACCCGGAGGAAACCCACGCAGACACGGGGAGAATGTGCAAACTCCACACAGTCAGTCGCCTGAGTCGGGAATTGAACCCGGGTCTCTGGCGCTGTGAGGCAGCAGTGCTAACCACTGTGCCACCGTGCCGCCCACACCACATGTTAAGGCAGTGAGTTGTTGGGACTGAGGTGTGAGGGTTCACTGGTTGAGCCAAGGGAGTAGGCGGGTAGACATCGAATCAAATGAGCTGTGGGCGGGTGATTGACAACCTGTCTATGGCCAATCCTTTGCGTCTTCCGTGATGGACGGGCAGGAAGGCCATTGGAAGAGCGTGAGGGTGTTGTGGGACTGTTGATTGTCCAATCATAGTACATTATGCAGGGCCAATGGGCAATAATGAGAGGGCATGATTCGCATCTCCACCAATCAGAATACGGATAGTGGAGAAGAGTTCAGTGGGGATTGGTCAGTACAACACATTGGAATGTTGGGAGGATGGGCAAATGGCAGGCGGGCAATTGAGCCAATCCTGAGTGTGAAAATGGACGGGTCAGCATCATGGAGTGTGGAACCACACACTTAGAGGGAAGGACAGGTGGGAACATATGGTGGACAGAGGTCCACTTTAGTCGAAAATCAGTGTTCGTGCAGGAGACCACGATGGACCTGCCTATCAACCAAGAGGTGGTGGCGGTGCGGCCGGAGTCCATTTTGAAAAGAAAAGGTGATGAAGGAGAAAAATGAGAAAGAGAGGGAGAAAGTAAGAAGTGAATGTTCCGTTATATTGTGTGTCACAGAGTGTGCAGGAATGTCTCAGCATTTGGTCCATATCACTACGAAATCTTTTTATTCGTGGCCCCGTTCAGATGCCTCTTGAATGCTGTAACTGTACCCGCCTCTTTCATTTCCTTGGGCAGCTCATTCCATACACGCACCACCCTCTGCCTGAAAATTTGCCCCTAAGGTCCCATTTGTATTTCACCTCTCACTCCATACCAATGCCATCTCTACCTCTGTACTCCCCCACCCCAAGGAAACCATGCACTTCTTGATTAGATAAACTTCAGCTTTAAAGCTCCAGGGAAAACAGCCACAGCCTATATAGCTTCGCTCTGTAGCTCAAACCCTCCAACCTTTGCAACTTCCTTGTTAAATTGTTTCTCAACCTTTTTCAATTTCACAATATATTTCCGAAAGAAGGGAGATGAGAACTGGACATGTTATTCCTAAAGTGACCTCATCGATGTCCTGCACAGCTGTAACATGACCTCACAATTCTGAGACTCGATGGTTAGTCCAAGAAAGCCAAGTGTGAAAATAACCTTTTTCACCAGCCTTTCGACATGAGACTCCACATCCAAGGAACGATGCATCTGTTCTCCAGGTCGTTTTGTCTGTGACTCACCGCAGGGACATACCATTAACTGCATAAGTCCTGCATGGGGTTACCTTAAAAAAATGCAGCATCTCACCATTTTCAAAATTGAAGTCCATCTACAACTCATTGGCCCATCTGATTAAGTTCCTGTTGGACTCTGATTTTGTCAGTGTTTACCCCATTGTTGTTGTCACCTTGGGTCCAGCTGGAGCTCAGTAGATAGTGGGCTCGACCTGATCAACTGCCCTATCCATGCCCGCCGGCCCTAAATCAAACCTCATAGCATCCTTGCCGGCCCAATTATACTCACCGTCTCCACATTAGTACTCCCTTAGCCTTCTCTCACCCCCTCCCCTTCCTTTACACTTGTGCTACCTTTTTGCTTTTCTGTCCACCGACGCTCTCCCACTCGAGGTTCACTTCCTCCTCCTGTTCCATCTGGGCACCTGCAGTTACCATACTACCCGTTAGCATTGCGGTCTCTCTGTGCCAGGAAGCTGGGTGACTGTCTGTGTGGAGTTTGTACATTCTTCCTGTGTCAACGTGGGTTTCCTCCAGGTGCTCCGGGATCCTGTGAAGCTGCTCTGTCATTGATTGTTCTCTCTCTGTGTCCCTCCTTCTCTCCCTCAGTCTCTGTTTGTCTGTGACCACATTTCTCTCTTTATCTTCGCCTGCCCTGAATTCCTCGCCGCTATTCGGCCCACTTGATTTGTTCTGGCTCATCTCCCCGATAGTTCATCGAGACTTGGCACCAGAACCCGAAAGACGGGCACCGGGCGACCCAGCGACTAGTGCCTGAGTCCAGTGAGTTATGTCAGCGAGCAGCCGGAACATATTTACCCCGAATTCACTCGACGTACTGGTTTAACATAACCCCCTGCCCGAAATCCCGTTAGCCATGGTGAGTTGTTGATCTGCAGGAGGCTTCGCGGTCGCCTTCTCGTTCGTGTCTCTCTCGGGGTTGTGACATCACCTGAGGATGCCTTTCGGCCCATCACAGTCGGGGTGGGCTCCCCGTGTGTCAATTCAATTGGTCTCCAGTCTCCACATCCTCCCTTCTCCACCTGAACCCTGCCCGATCCTATGCTTGTGTGGATTTCATAGGGCATTTTTCACGGATTTTCTTTTCGAGAAGTTGAACGGGAGGAGCCGAGGTATGTGTAAGGAAGTAAACAGCTTGTGACGTTTTGCACTTGTTTCTATTATTGTTTGGTTTCCAGTGGAGTTAACGTATTATAAATTTTTCTGTTTGCTTTTTAACTATACTTTTTTTTCTCTCACTTTAAGTAGTTTGTCCTGTCGACAACCGGCAACAGGAAAGGAGTAGTCAGTTTATTGAGAGTTTTCTACAGCGCCCCTCCACCAATAGGAACAGAGACACGGAGGAACAGGTCGGTAGGCACGTTTTGGAAAGGTGCAGAAATGACAGTGTTGTTGCCATAGGGAACTTCAACTTCCCGAATATTGATGGGAACCTACATTTACAACACGCCACAGAACCTCACGGCTAATTAAACGCACAGAAAAGCCCACCTGGCTTCGTAATCTGTTAAAGTATAAGTGATAAGTAACTGCATAAATTCCACTATTTAAAGGAAAAAAAATAACAATTTTATTCTTTAACTCCAATAGAGAATTTTAAACAACAACAATTTACAACTCTCAGCCACCTTTCCATTAAAGACTTGTTATTTACCTCCCGCTCGATAACAATACACTGATTTGATAAAAAAAACCTCCTCAATTTACAAAAAATCAATTTTGAAAACCAGACAGTAGTGTTAATCCTACTCTGTAGATCACCCTGGGCCGTCTTTCGTTTTCTGCTGAACACATTTTTCAAATGAATGATAGGGAACTACACAAATTCCACTATTTCAAAGAAAAAAAAATAATTTTCTTCTTTAAGTCCAAAAGGGAAACTACTTTCAGAGAGAAAGTTTACAGCAGTCTGTATGACAATGGTAGGTGGTGCTCCGTCTCTGGCTAACTGTATAAAATTGCTTTTAATACCTCAAACATCAGATTGTATTTTTGTTTTAATGTTGTAAAAACAGTAAAATTCAACTTTGATTAGGATTTAGTGTCTTGGGGTATAACTTAAACTTAAAATTCGAATTGCTGTGAAAACAATAAAATAGTGATGGAAAAGAGTAAACCAGGTCTAAAAGTTGAAGTTCTAAATTGGTGAAAGGCCAATTTTAACAGTACTAGGCAAGAACTTTTGAAAGCTGATTGGAGGCAGATGTTCTCAGGTAAAGGGAGCGCTGGAAAATGGGAAGCCGACAGAAATGAGGTAACAAGAGTCCAGAGGAAGTATGTTCCTGTCAGGGTGAAAGAGAAGGCTGGTCGGTATAAGTAATGCTGGATGACAAAAGACATTGAGGGATTGGTTAAGTAAAAGAAGGAAGCATATGTCAGGGATGGACAGGATAGATCGAGCGAATCCTTTGAAGTGTACAAAGAAAGTAGGAATATCCTTGAGAGGGAAATCAGGAGAGCAAAACGGGGACATGAGATAGCTTTGGCAAATAAAATTAATGAGAATCCAAAGGGTTTTTACAAATATATTAAGGACAAAAGGGCAACTTGGGAGAGAATATGGCCCCTCAAAGGTCAGTAAGGCGACCTTTGCGTGGAGCCACAGAAAATGGGGGAGATACTAAATGAATATTTTGCATCAGTATTTACTGTGGAAAAGGA
>NW_025204776.1:0-9846 GCF_004010195.1 Chiloscyllium plagiosum | reverse complement strand
ACGAAAGAAGGTGCATTTCTCCAAGAGGACAATGAATTTGGCTTGAGCTTCAGAACAAGAAGTGCACAATTACCCTGTGAGGTATCGTGTGTTGTCCATTAAATAGTTTAAAGGATGGCGAGAACAAACCTACAAGGCAATTGCAGAGAGTTGGTAACATGTCAGATTACTAAAAATAAGAAATTGAAGTAATCCAGATGTAGACTGGGACACTGGTTATATCAGGGCAGTGAAGTCTGAGCTGAAAATGTGTTGCTGGAAAAGCGCAACAGGTCAGGCAGCATCCAGGGAACAGGAGAATCGACGTTTCGGGCATAAGCCCTTCTTCAGGAATGAGGAAGGTGTGTCCAGCAGGCTAAGATAAAAGGTAGGCAGAAGGGACTTGGGGGAGGGGCGTCGGAAATGCGATAGGTGCAAAGAGGTCAAGGTGAGGGTGATAGGTCAGACTGGGGTCGGGGCGGAGAGGTCAGGAAGAAGATTGCAGGTTAGGAAGGCGGTGCTGAGTTCGATGGATTTGACTGAGACAAGGTGGGGGGAGGGGAAATGAGGAAACTGTTGAAATCCGAATTCATCCCTTGTGGTTGGACGGTTCCTAGGTGGAAGATGAGGCGCTCTTCCTCCAGTGCCTTCAGGGCAGTGAGGGGCAAGTATTCCTAGTTGACATCGATGAGGGCTTACTTCATGAGTATTTGCCCTGCCCAAACGTGGGGGAAGTGGATCCAATGTCAGTAGGGGAATATTTTGGGACACAGCGATTATTTTATTTTAATGTTCAGGATGATGATCAAGAAAGACATGAAATTATTGAGATTGAAAAAAATTAGTTGACTGAGAGCAGCATTCAATGAGGCAAGAATGAAGCTGGGAGTGTTTGAAACACCAAGTTGGTCAGAAAAAGAAAAAGTCAACAATGGGCTCCCTTCAAACGGGAGACGGTTTGGGTCCACTCAAGGAATGTTTCCACAAACCAGAAAGACAAGAGAAACAAACCCAACGCTCCCTGGATTGCAGAGAGGAACAATAGAAGCACATAGAGAGAGTCGGATTGGAAATCAGGAGGAATGCCGCTGGTTCAGAGGGGAGATGGTAGCGCAGGGGGTACTTATGGGATAACTGATACCTAACAGAGACCTGTCCCAGAGACTTCTGTGGGCACCTTATAGTGAGTGTGTTAAAAGTTGGAGTAAGGCAGCTTTGAAACTAGGAAGGCAATTTATACCTAGAAAAGAAAGTTTTCTGAGAGTAGTTAGGATATACTTGGACGTTTGCAGCTGCATGCTTGCATGAAACATTCAAGAGGGGAGTGGATGAGTATGGTGACTAAATATAATGTGTGTGAGGAAAGCAGGACTTCATTACTCAGTAATGTCTTCAGATGAAGTGTTGCTGTAAACATGGACGAAATGACATCGTTCTGTGTCGTAAGACTTCTGTGTGGTTCAATGTGATTTGCTGAGAATCCTTCAACTCTTATAGTATCCTCTCTGTGATGTCCTCGATCTCATGTGATACAGTCCAATCTCTACATTTTCCATCAGCAGATGCACGCCCCCTTACCTCTGTAACTCATGAAGACCATGTAAATCTTCTTTCTCGGAAATCTCCACGAGCCCTTACAATCCTTCCTGTCCATGTAATCTTTCTCAAGTGCTTGCCGTTCTCTCTTTCTCTGTAATTACTCTAATCCAAACATACCTCCTAATATTTTCAATCTCCTCCAGACGCCACAGTCATCAATGTCACTGACTCCCTCCTGCCCTGACAAATTACATTATCTCTATAACATATCCTGCCATAACAGTGTTCGTAATGTCTACAAATATCTACAGGAAGTATAACTCCGCTCAACTCTTTAACTTCCTGCGCCACCTACAAAGTTTCGCTGTTTCCTCATCTCCTGCAATTTCTACACAGCCGTGTAACATCCTCTAGTCCGTCCAGCGCTCCCGATTCTATGACCACCTTCTGCCCCAACACATCTCCCCATCTCTTCAGTCTCTGTATATGTGTTCCGTCCCTATCTGTAGAAAAAATCTCCAGCTTCTCCTATCCCTGTAATCTTTACCAGATGTTAAAACCCTCCATGTATCTCCAACCTTTCATTCGGCCATTCAAATCGCCCAATCTCTGACACGTTCACGAACTGCTTATAACCTCTCTATCTCAGTAAAATCCTCCAAGAAAAGTCACATCGTTTTCAAAAGGAACTCTTCTTAATAATTTTTGCAGTACAATTATAAGTGTTCTTTTCTGTTTTCTGCAAGCTCTTGGTCTCAAAATCCTCCACCCAGAACGCACCTTGCTTTACATCTAACCTGTTCCAGCAACTCGATCTGCCCATATTCCTGTGACCTTCTCAATAAGGAGAAAGGGGTTTTTGAACTCGGTGCTTTGCAGGTTTGGAGGATGCTATAAATGTGGACGTATTGTAGAAATTAGAGGAATTGCAGAGGAACCCTCCAACCACAAGGGATGAACTCGGATTTCACCAGTTTCCTCATTTCCCCTCCCCCCACCTTGTCTCAGTCAAATCCATCGAACTCAGCAGGTTTATCGAATATAAAAGATGTTGCAGAGATTGGCAGCTGTCAGCACAGAGAGAAGATTCTATGTTTTCCCCGATTGGCTGTTGGATACACGAATAAAAAGTGTTTTTGAGCTGCAAATGCACTGGCCCATTATCGAGCCTGGGATCTGCCTAATCTGAGTGTGGGACTCTGTACTGTGTACACCATGGGGAGAGAGTCTGTGATCTTCAGGATCGGATTTTGGAGCTCAATTCCAGGTTAGGTGAGAACAGCTGAACATGTTCAGACAGGAAAGGGAGCCTGGGACCTTCCTAATTTCATTGTTGGACTCATTTCCGGAATGGACGTGAGAAGCAAAAAAATATTTAATGCGCTGGAGTTTGTTCAATTCTGAATGTATTTACCTATTCTGTGTTTGTGTATTGAAGTGATTCTGAACTGAAACAGTCACAACAGAAATAACTCCCCGCAGCCAACAACTCCCAGGTATCAATTCTCGACAAGCAGTCAGCTCAACAGATCCTCAGTTCTCATCTCCTGAAATGTTACAATTTGAAAATAAGATTTAACAGGCATGAATTGATCAGCATCATTGATCAAAACCCGAATCGATAGGTAGTTCACCACCCCTATCACAGAGTGGGTTAAATCTACATCAAGTGCCTGATTACCCTGTCCCTGTCCACTTTGCACTGTTTTTTCCGTGCAGACAAACTTAAAAAAACGTTTTCATCAGGTTTCGTGGAGAGTTTCTCTCCAGAATGCTATTGTAGCCAAAATATTGATATCGTTGCTCCAGCTCACTTTTCACATCAAACAAAACCTAAAACTATTCTTGCCTTTGTAATCTCCTTCAGACTCCCTGTAATATCTCTCACTTTTCAAATAACTTTCAATCTTTGGACCCTCCAGCTGTTTTTGTCTCCGGCTCATGCTGTGATCCCTGAATTCCTTCCAAACATTTTAACAAGACCAATGCAATGAGAGCTTTAAAGAGCATGAACCACGCCAGATGTAGCTGTCATTATGGAGATATGGCTGCAGTGTGACCAAGACTATTCAATTGTAATCAATTTTTTTCCGGAAGGATAAACAGGCTTAAACAGGTAAGTCGCATTTTGTATAAAAGATGGGATCTGTATTTTTGTGATGCTTATCAATTTACACACTGTTGCTTCCTACCTCTCCCTTCACCCCTGCATATTAATCTGATCAGGTATTGGTAACCTTTGAAAACTTCAGAAAATAGCACAGCAGATGGGAGACCACTTTGTACAGTGTCCTCTTCAGTTCTATGCGATTACAATTAAACTAAATATTCGTTGCTGGTAATTGAACAGTTCAACAGGAAGAAAATGTTCTCGTCCTCTCTATGCAGGTCCTCACAATACGTAGCCCCAATCAAGTCTCCTCAGCATCGTCCGTTCCAATCTTTTCTCATCACTGCACTTCCACTTTCACTGAGTACCCAATCTCCTCTGCATTCTCTCCAGTCCACTTGCATTTTTCCATGTGATAGGATGACAAGAATTGCACATATTACTCAAGCTGGAAATTGAGTTATTAATTTACAGTTCCAACATAAGCTTCTCGCTTTTATATTGTTTTGCTTTGCTTCCAGTTATATGTTTTGTTCTTCCTGCTCTTCTGTTCTGCACTTTGGCTGACAGACACATTTGTTGCCTGAACGAGATTGTCAATGTATCCAGCTACTTTCAGGGTTCTGCTCACACTGACCATACTATTTTTTCTTGTGCCTTTCTCGCAATTGTTGATGTACTCTAGTGTCTTGCCTTGCACTTCTCTGAGTTATTTGCTCAATTCAACTGGACTCTGTAATTTCTGTTTTTAAATAGTATGCCATGTGATTTATTGTCAAATCCAAGTAAGTCACATCAAAAAAGAAGTCACTGCCTCAAACCGTCACATTCAGGTCAATTACATATGGTCTTCCTTGAACAAATTTAGGCCGACTGTTGTGAAGTCCCTGAGAGTTCCTCTGTGACCGTTTTTCCTGTGTCTCAGAATTCCAGCCTCGCCTGTTCAGTCAGTCGCTTGCTCCACAGTAAATGAAGCTCCGGTGTCGACCGTTCTCCAGTCCTGCGGCACTGCTTCCAGTGAAGATTATATAATGATGGTCTCTATAAGGCAGGGAATTTTTCCTGGTTTCGTTTAACAGCCTGTAACATTGTGTTAGGTCCATTTAAGGATGTGTGTCTACATTATAATTAACCCGCTCCATAGGTTTACATCTTCCAACATTTCATGCTACCTCCCTCTTTTACCTGAGACAGAGAGGGGCCGAAACCATCTCATGATCTGGTCTAGTCTCATTTGAGTCGAATTTCATGGAGTGTTAATCTCCACAAAAAATGCATTTTTTTTTTCATGGCGCTATCCCATATCTGCCAGGTAAACCACCTTCCCTGCACCCCGTCTGGGATTTCTCTCATTTGACACACGCCGATTTTTTTTTTGCTTTTGTCATAACAATGCCCACTGCCTGGATATCCCAGCATAAACCGGCGCTCCCTTTTAGAGGTGCCAACTTTTTAAAAAGTCATTAAACTCTTAGACTGACAATCTAGAACTGTCTTGGAAATGGCAGAGGATGGAAAAATAGGGCTCCACTTTGTGCACCAGCCCTTCAGGTTCTGGAGAATGGCATGGTGCACGAGAGAGTCATGATCGTCCTCCAGGACTGGAAGGGACTCCATGACACCAGGCATGTTAGCTTTGTCTAAGGTTGACCCCTGGGTCAGTGATGTGTCACCCTTTGGGTGATTGCCCAGCAATGTAGGAAGGAGGTTAGTGACCTTCTGCACTCCACCAGGTTAAGTGCCACAATCTGCATTATGTGAACTCATACTCAATCTATCTCTGTTACTGCACCAACACCACCAAGTCTTATGTTCTCCAAATCACAATGAATGCAGAACCTTCTTTAATTCACTCTCTGACCGCGTCCATGCTCCACTCCCCAAATTTGACCGATGTCTGTGCTGCCTACACAATACAACTTCTCCTTTCCCCCAACTGTACCAGCACTAACAGCTGTACCAACACCTCCAACTCTCCAATACCTCTTGGCAATTCTTACATTCTAGAAGAAACCATCCCTTAATATGGCAGGATGAACCAAGAGGGATAGGGGAAGACGATCATTTTGCTCCTCACCCCCGAACAGGGAAAGGATTCTGACCAGAACAACCACGAGAAACAACCACTATTTTCTGGCCACTATCCTAATCCTGATAAACGGTTTTGGGATTTTCCTTAATGCTTTATGACAAAGATATGTCATAAAGGCACACTAACTGCTTGTTTGTGTTTTTAGTTTTTTTCTTCTTTTTGTCAAGGCTGTGTTCATTTTCCAAACTCTTAGCTGTGGCTTCTTTAACTTTTTGACTGAGCTCACAATTTTTCTTGTCAGCAAATGTTGCCAAATCATTCCATCCTTAACACATTGCTGCGATGACCAGATCACCATGTTCCTAAATGCAGTAACAACGAGAATGGTCTGATGAGCTCCTTAGACAATTCTCCCAGATTCATCACTACAGCCAACATTGTTTCAATCATCTGCAATTGTTTCCCTCGCACCAATGAGACACTTGATAGTCTTTCATGCTCTCGTATATTTCTAACACGCTTTGTTAAACCTACACTAGATGGCGACCTGTCATATCACACTTCCTCTCTGGCCAAAAGCAAAATAAGGAAAAAGGTCAGAGCCTGTAATTTCCTCACTCTTCTCCGCTCCTATGTCTTATGGTCTTATGGTCTTATATCATTTTAAGATATAGATCATTCAGAACTGGAGATTTGGTTTGAAATCTTCCTCAACCTCTATCATTCCGCTCTAGGATCACACTGTCACTCTTCTTGAATCCAATAACTGCTTCTCCAATCTGAAGACTGACATGAAGTACATGTTTAACATTTTCTCTGGCTCCGTGGACCAGTTGCCTCTTTGGTCCCTAACAGGTCCCATTCTTTCCGTTGTTAGCTTCTTCCCCTTTATATGCCAATTGAATACGATGGGCTTCTTACTATTCTTAGCCACTAATGTTTTATCACGACTCCTTTTTGCTCTTCTAATGACCTAAGTTCAGCACTGCCCGTTCTACACACTTCTCGGGGCTCCATTGTTCTGCTCACTGTATACCTGCGGAAAGCTTCTCTTTACTGTTTTACTCCATGCCGAAAATTTTCAAACTTCCATGGTTCTTTGTGCTTATTTTCCTAAATTTGATCTTAGTTTGTGACAGATTCGGCCCAAACTCTCATTACTTCCATTTTGTGCATGAACACCCCGACCCCACCCGACCACACACTGTTCTACGACTGTTTTAATGAGAAGTAGCTGGACCCAAACTACTTTGGCCTGATCATGTCTTATTTGTAATAAACGCAGTCTCCCAAGCCAAAAAAATAATAATTTTGAATAAAGTTGTTTTTTGGCCTTTCCTTAAAAACGTTAAAACGCATGAGTCGCAGTCATTGGTCCGATAATACTCTGTCAATCTTGTCTCGAACACCTGTTTGGCTTCGTTTCCCACAATGAGGGCCAGCACAGCAATGAATCTTGTTGAATCTTCTACATGTTGATACAAAAACAAATTCGCAATAAGTTTCAACATATTTTTCCCATTTTAAAAACACATGACTGATCCAATAAATTTTGGGAATTGAAAAGCATAAATAGAATTACCCTCTTCTTGTTTTTTTATGCACTGTAGTGATTGTTTACAATTCTGTATTTTCTTCCAACTGGGGGTCTATAATATGTCCCTTGCAATGTAACTTACATCTTTTTGTTCTGATCTCAATCCGAAGTTTCCTTCCTCATCCTATGTATCCTATATCTTGCCCAACCGCTTCCTGATTGCCTTTTCCACAGCTGTAACACATGCCTTGCGATATATACTCATCCCTCTCCATCACGAGAGCAAACATTACCAAATTGTGGTCACTATCACCAAAGTGCCAACCGACGTCCCAATCTAACACCTGAGAGTTTTCATTGCACAGTACCAAATGTAACCTTGTTGGCCTATCTCCATACTGTGTAAGGATAATTTCCTGCACACACTGGAAAAGAAAACTGCCCATCGAAGGTACTTGTACCATAGTATTCCCGTCAATATTTGGAAAGTGAAAGGCCCCCATTACAAATATTCTATCACTCTCGCTCCTACCGAGGATATTTTTTTGCTTTCCGATCCTCTGCATGCCTATTCGAAGGCCTATAGAAAACCTGCATCAATGTAACCACTTCTTTCCTGTTTCTAATCTCAGCCCATACTACCTCATTCGGGGATCCTCAAATTTCATTTCTGCAACCATAATACAGTCCTTGACTAACAGGACACACCATCCCCTCTTTTAGTGTTTTCTCCAGCTGACTGAAACATCTAAATTCCGGAATCTGCAACAACCGTCCCTGTCCATCTTCTATGATAGTCTCTCAAATGACTACAACATCGACATCCCAGGTACCAATCCAAGTTGCAAGTTCACCGACTTTATTCTAGATGCTCCTGTCATTGAAGTACACACGCTTCAAGCCAACATCTTGCCTGACGGTGCCTTATTGCAATCTTGAAATGTCAGTTCTGAAAGCACTACTCTCTTCCACCCGTTATACTCGAAGTACAATTTTGGTCACACCCACCTGTTGAATTAGTTCAAACCCACCCAAAAAGCATACGCAATATCCCCACCCGCCGGTATGCCTCTGCTTCAGGTGAATGCCATCCTGTTCGTAGAGGTTCCACCTAATTCATAAAGAGTCCAAATTATTCAGGAAAAAAAACCCGTCACTCCTGCACCATCCCTGTAGCCATTTGTACAATTCTTTCCTGCTAACACTTGGCACGGGCAACAAACCAGAGATTGTTTGGCACGGGCAACAGACCACGACTCAAAGCTAATCCCCCCCCCCTACACAAAGATTCTGAAAACATGATCAGTGTCATCACAAACCTTGGAAGCTGGGAGGGAACAAGCCAACCGTGAGTCTCTCTCATTCCCACAGAACCGCCTCTCTATCCCTTTAATTGTAGAGTCCGCAGTGACTAATGCTGTGTTCACTTCCTCCTCCCTTCTGAGCAACAGGAATAGGCTCTGTGCCAGAGACATGTGCCCATTTCTTACCTCTGGTAAATAACCGCAATGGTATCTAAAACAATATACTTGTTGTTGAGAGGAACGGCCAAATGGGATTGCTGCACTGCCTGTCGGTTCCCGTTACGTCCACTGATGACAACCCATCTAACGCCTTCTTTAATCTGAGGTGTGACTAACTCACTGTAACTGCTCTCAATATCCCCCTGCTCCTGAATGTACTCGTGAATGCTTCAAAGTTCTCCAGTTCCAGCTCCAATTTTGTAACCCGGTTTTCGAGGCGCTGGAGTTGGGTGCACTTCCCACAGATGCAGTTAGCAGGGACTCTACTGGTGATCCTTATCTCTCACATTCCGCAGGAGGAAGATTTAAGTACCCTACCTTCCATTCCTACTATTCGAAATTCCCAACGAGACGACTGGTAAACTACAAAAAAAGAATCCAGTCCCCTTAATAATCCACTGCACAGAGCCTTTGGTTCTCTGTGTCATTCCTCCCTCTCCAACTGCTACCGATAATAAGTGAAAGAACAGAAACTGTTTTAGCAGATTTGGGGTTTAAAAGGTCACAGCAGATTTAAACTCATGGTGATTAACGTCTTAGATCATGAAATGAAATATTGGTGAAAAATGTGTTTAATTTCGGTTACTTTTGGTTGGCTATCATAGAAGATGGACAGGGACGGTTGTTGCAGATTTCGGAATTTAGATGTTTCAGTCAGCTGGAGAAAACAGTAAAAGAGGGGATGGTGTGCCCTGTTAGTCAAGGACAGTATTATGGTTGCAGAAATGAAATTTGAGTAAAAGTGAGGGAAACAAGTGTTCGCATTGCTGTGGATGTTCTGAAGTTTGAAGATACTTCCGACATTTGCCAAGGAAATTTGGAAAAGCAGAGGAAGAATATATATGTTTTGGAATTAGCAAACAGCTTAAAATTGAGTTCAACCAGGGACAAAAGAAAATCTGAAATTGTCATGGGCTTGGCCAAGTACTTTGATATGTCAAAGATACAGACATGTGCAGTAGAGTTTGAAAAAAAGAATAACATTGCGAATGAGCCAAATGGTGTTAGAAGTACAAAAGGCAGGGAAGGTCCTTGTATGAGCAGAGAGAGATAAGAATGAGAATAGGAAAGGCAGCGAAAACTTGAACTTGACAAGTTGCAAATTAGTCAGGCAAGTCACATTAAC
>NW_025204775.1:1859-9843 GCF_004010195.1 Chiloscyllium plagiosum | reverse complement strand
GAAGAAAGGGGTACAGTGGGTAATGTCCCTACCTCTGAGTCAGAAGATCTAGGATCAAGTTCCATCTGCTGTACATAAAATGTTCAAATCCAGTTGATCAAAAATGATACAACAGTTGAATCTAACCAACGCTTGAGATTGAAACCTGTGGGGAAACACTACTTAAAAACCGTAATCCTTGGAAGTGAACATACTTGTCATATTGAAGCACCATTTTGATGTTTTCAAGACAAATCAAACCTGTTAGAATTCTTTGAAGAGATAACAAGTACGTTAGACCAGGAAAACCCATTGGATGTTATCTATCTAAACTTCCAAAAGGTCTTTGATAAAGTGCCTCACGGGAGGCTGCTGGGTAAGGTGAGGGCCCATGGTGTTCGAGGTGATCTACTGGCATGGATTGAGGATTGGCTGTGTGACAGAAGACAGAGAGTTGGGATAAAAAGTTCTTTTTTGGAATGGCAGCTGGTGACAAGCGGTGTCCCGCAGGGTTCAGTGTTGGGGCCGCAGCTGTTCACTTTATATATTAATGATCTGGATGAAGGGGTTGGGGGCGTTCTGGTGAAGTTCGCCAATGATACAGAGTCAGGCGGACAGGCAGGTAGGTCTGAGGAAGTGGGGTGGCTGCAGAAAGATTTAGACAGTTTAGGAGAGTGGTCCAGGAAATGGCTGATGAAATGTAATGTGAGCAACTGCGAGATCTTGCACTTTGGAAAAAAAGAATACAGGCATGGACTATTTTCTAAATGGTGAGAAAGTTCATAAAGCCAAAATACAAAGGGATCTGGGAGTGCTAGTCTAAAGGTTGACTTGCAGGTTGAGTCCGTGGTTAAGAAAGCAAATGTAATGTTGTCATTTATCTCAAGAGGGTTGGAATGTAAAAGCAGCGATGTGCTACTGAGACTTTATAAAGCTCTGGTTAGGCCACATTTAGAATACTGTGTCCAGTTTTGGGCCCCATACCTTAGGAAGGACATACTGGCACTGGAGCGTGTCCAGTGGAGATTCACATGGATGATCCCTGGAATGATAGGCCTAGCATACAATGAACGGCTGAAGATCCTGGGATTGTATTCATTAGAGTTTAGAAGGTTGAGTTGAGATCTAATAGAAACTTACAAGATAATGCATGGCTTAGAAAGGGTGGACACTGGAAAGTTGTGTCTATCAGGTGGGGATACTAGGACCAGTGGGCAAAGCATTAGAATTACAGAGAGTCAATTTAGAATGGAAATGAGGAGACATTTCTTCAGCCAGAGAGTGGTGGGCCTGTGGAATTCATTGCCGCGGAGCGGAGTGGAGGCCAGGACATTAAATGTCTTCAAGGCAGAGATTGATAAATTCTTAATTTCCTAAGGAATTAAGGGATAAGGGGAGAGTGCCGGTAAGTGGCGTTGAAATGCTCATCAGCCATGATTGAATAACCCAGAGTGCAGTGAGGATGGCCACCGGCCCAGAGTGCAGTGAGGATTGCCATGGCCCGCAGTGCACTGAGGACGGCCAGCGGACCTGAATGCTGTGAGGACGGCCAGTGGCCCGCAGTGAAGTGAGGATGGCCAGTGGCCCGGTGTGCAGTGAGGATGGCGATTGGCCCAGAGTGCAGTGAGGATGGCCACTGGCCTGGAGTGCAGTGAGGATGGCCATTGGCCCGGAGTGCAGTGAGGAAGGCCAGCGGACCTGAATGCAGTGAGGATGGCCAGTGGCCCGGTGTGCAGTGAGGATGGCGATTGGCCCAGAGTGCAGTGAGGATGGCCACTTGCCTGGAGTGCAGTGAGGTCGGTCACTGGCCCGGAGTGCAGTGAGGACGGCGAGCGGCAGGGAGTGCTGTGAGGATGGTCAATGGCCCAGAGTGCAGTAATGACGGTCAGTGGCCCGGAGTGCAGTGAGGATGGCGAGCAGCCCGGAGTGCAGTGAGGATGGTCAATGGCCCAGAGTGCAGTGAGGACGGCCAGCGGCCTGGAGCGCAGTGAGGACGGCCAGCGGCCCGGAGTGCAGTGAGGATGGCCAGTGGCAGGTAGTGCAGTGAGGACGGTCAGCGGCCTGGTGTGCAGTGAGGATGGCCAGCGGCCCGGAGTGCAGTGAGGATGGCCAGCGGCCCGGAGTGCAGTGAGGATGGCGAGTGGCCCGGTGTGCAGTGAGGATGGCGAGTGGCCCGGTGCGCAGTGAGGATGGCGATTGGCCCGGAGTGCAGTGAGAATAGCCAGTGGCCCGGAGTGCAGTGAGGATGGCCAGCGGCCGGAGTGCAGTGAGGACGGCCAGTGGCCGGAGTGAAGTGAGGACAGCCAGTGGCCGGAGTGAATTGAGGACGGCCAGTGGCCGGAGTGCAGTGAGGACGGTCACCGGCCCAGAGTGCAGTGAGGACGCCAGTGGCCGGGGTGCAAGTGGGACGGTCAGTGGCCGGAGTGCAGTGAGGACGGTCACCGGCCCAGAGTGCAGTGAGGACGGCCAGTGGCCTGGAGTGCAGTGAGGACGGCCAGTGGCCGGAGTGCAGTGAGGACGGTCACCGGCCCAGAGTGCAGTGAGGACGGCCAGTGGATGGAGTGCAGTGAGGACGGCCAGTGGCCCGGAGCGCAGTGAGAATGGTCAGCAGCCCGGAGTGCAGTGAGGACAGCCAGTGACTCAGAGTGCAGTGAGGATTAGGAGCGGCCTAGAGTGCTGTGAGTCCGGCCAGTGGCCCGGAGTGCAGTGAGGATGTCCAGTGGCCCGGAGTACTGTGAGGACGGCCAGTGGCCTGGAATGCAGTGAGGATGGCCACCGACCCGGAGTGCAGTGAGGATAGCGATTGGTCCGGAGTGAAGTGAGAATGGCCAGTGGCCTGGAATGCAGTGAGGACGGCTTGTGGCTCAGAGTGCAGTGAGGACAGCCAGTGGCCCGGGGTGTAGTGAGGATGGCCAGTGGCCCGGAGTGCGGTGAGGACGGTCACCGGCCCTGAGTGCAGTGAGGACAGCCAGTGACTCAGAGTGCAGTGAGGATTAGGAGCGGCCTAGAGTGCTGTGAGTCCGGCCAGTGGCCCGGAGTGCAGTGAGGACGGCCAGTGGTCCGGAGTGCAGTGAGGATGGCCAGTGGCCCGGAGTGCAGTGAGGACAGCCAGTGACTCAGAGTGCAGTGAGGATTAGGAGCGGCCTAGAGTGCTGTGAGTCCGGCCAGTGGCCCGGAGTGCAGTGAGGATGGCCAGTGGCCCAAAGTGCAGTGAGGATGATCACCGGCCCGGAGTGTAGTGAGGATGGCCAGTGGCCCAGAGTGCAGTGAGGATGGATAGTGGCCTGGAGTGCAGTGAGGATGAGGAGCGGCCCGGAATGCAGTGAGGACGGCCAGTGGCCCAAAGTGCAGTGAGGGTGGCCAGTGGCCCGTAGTGCAGTGAGGATGGCTTTTGGCCCAGAGTGCGGTGAGGACGGTCAGCGGCCCGGAGTGCTGTGAGGACGGCCATTGGCCTGGAGTGTAGTGAGGACGGCCAGTGGCCCGGAGTGCAGTGAGGACGGTCAGCGGCCCGGAGTGCAGTGAGGACGGTCAGCGGCCCGGAATTCAGTGAGGACGGCCAGTGGCCTGGAGTGTAGTGAGGACGGTCAGCGGCCTGGAGTACAGTGAGGATGGCCAGCGGCCCGGAGCGTAGTGAGGACGGTCAGCGGCCTGGGGTGCAGTGAGGATGGCCAGCGGCCGGATTTTGGTGAGGATAGCCACCGGCCCGGAGTGCAGTGAGGACGGCCAGTGGCCTGGAGTGCAGTGAGGCTGGCCAGTGGCCAGCAGTGCAGTGAGGACGGACAGCGGCCCAGAGTGTAGTGAGGACGGCCAGCGGCCCGGAGCACAGTGAGGATGGAGATTGGCCTGGAGTGCAGTGAGGACCGCCAGTGGCCAGGAGTGCAGTGAGGATGGCCAGTGGCCGGGAGTGCAGTGAGGACGGCCAGCGGCCCGGAGTGCAGTGAGGATAGCCAGTGGCCAGGAGTGCAGTCAGGACGGCCAGTGGCCAGGAGTGCAGTGAGGATGGTCAGCAGCCCGGAGTGCAGTGAGGACGGCCAGCGGCCCGGAGTGCAGTGAGGATGGCCAGTGGCGGGAGTGCAGTGAGGACGGCCACCTGCCCGGAGTGCTGTGAGGATGGTCAGTGGCCAGGAGTGCAGTGAGGACGGCCACCGGCCCGGAGGTCAGCAGCCCGGAGTGCAGTGAGGACGGCCAGCGGCCCGGAGTGCAGTGAGGATGGCCAGTGGCCCGGAGAGCAGTGAGGACGGCCAGTGGCCTGGAGTGCAGTGAGGATGACCAGCCGCCCGGAGTGCAGTGAGGATGGCCAGTGGCCCGGAGTGCAGTGAGGATGATGAGCAGCCCGGAGTACAATGAGGACGGCCAGTGGCCCGGAGTGCAGTGAGGATGGGCAGCAGCCCGAAGTGCAGTGAGTACGGCCAGTGGCCCGGAGTGCAGTGAGAATGGCCAGTGGCCCTGAGGAAGTGAGGACGACCAGCGGCCCGGAGTGCAGTGAGGACGGTCACCAGCCCAGCGTGCAGACGGAACGGCCAGTGGCCCGGAGTGTAGTGAGGATGGCCAGTGGCCCAGAGTGCAGTGAGGATGGATAGTGGCCTGGAGTGCAGTGAGGATGAGGAGCGGCCCGGAATGCAGTGAGGACGGCCAGTGGTCCAAAGTGCAGTGAGGATGGCCAGTGGCCCGTAGTGCAGTGAGGACGGCTTTTGGCCCAGAGTGCGGTGAGGACGGTCAGCGGCCCGGAGTGCTGTGAGGACAGCCATTGGCCTGGAGTGTAGTGAGGACGGCCAGTGGCCCGGAGTGCAGTGAGGACGGTCAGCGGCCCGGAGTGCAGTGAGGACGGTCAGCGGCCCGGAGTGCAGTGAGGACGGTCAGCGGCCCGGAATGCAGTGAGGACGGCCAGTGGCCTGGAGTGCAGTGAGAACGGCCAGTGGCCCGGAGTGCAGTGAGGACGGCCATTGGCCAGGAGTGCAGTGAGGACGGCCAGTGACCCGGAGTGCAGTGAGGGTGGCCAGTGGCCCAGAATGCAGTGAGAACGGCCAGTGGCCTGCAGTGCAGTGAGGGTGGCCAGCGGCCCGGAGTGCAGTGAGGATGGCCAGTGGCCAGGAGTGCAGTGAGGACGGCCTTTGGGCAGGAGTGCAGTGAGGATGGTCAGCAGCCTGGAGTGCAGTGAGGACGGCCAGCAGCCCGGAGTGCAGTGAGGATGGCCAGTGGCCCGGAGTGCAGTGAGGACGGCCAGTGCCCTGGAGTGCAGTGAGGATGGTCAGCAGCCCGGAGTGCAGTGAGGACGGCCAGCGGCCCGGAGTGCAGTGAGGATGGGCAGCAGCCCGAAGTGCAGTGAGTACGGCCAGTGGCCCGGAGTGCAGTGAGAATGGCCAGTGGCCCTGAGGAAGTGAGGACTACCAGCATCCCGGAGTGCAGTGAGGACGGTCACCAGCCCAGCGTGCAGACGGAACGGCCAGTGGCCCGGAGTGCTGTGAGGATGGCCAGGGGCCAGGAGTGCAGTGAGGACGGCCAGTGGCCCGGAGTGCAGTGAGGGTGTACAGTGGCACAGAGTGCAGTGAGAACGGCCAGTGGCCCGGAGTGCAGTGAGGATGGCCAGTGGCCCGGAGTGCAGTGAGGATGGGCAGCAGCCCGAAGTGCAGTGAGGACGACCAGCGGCCCGGAGTGCAGTGAGGACGGTCACCAGCCCAGCGTGCAGACGGAACGGCCAGTGGCCCGGAGTGCTGTGAGGATAGCCAGGGGCCAGGAGTGCAGTGAGGACGGCCAGTGGCCCGGAGTGCAGTGAGGGTGGCCAGTGGCACAGAGTGCAGTGAGAACGGCCAGTGGCCTGCAGTGCAGTGTGGGTGGCCAGTGGCCCGGAGTGCAGTGAGGACGGCGAGTGGCCAGGAGTGCAGTGAGGATGGCCAGTGGCCTGGAGTGCAATGAGGACGGCCACCGGCCCGGAGTGCAGTGAGGACAGCCAGTGGCCAGGATTGCAGTGAGGACGGACAGTGGCCCGGAGTGCTGTGAGGATGGTCAGTGGCCCGGAGTGCAGTGAGGACAGCCAGTGGCCCGGAGTGCAGTGAGGATGGCCAGTGGCCGGGAGTTCAGTGAGGACGGCCAGTGGCCCGGAGTGCAGTGAGGACGGCCAGTGGCCCGGAGTGCAGTGAGGACGGTCAGTGGCCCGGAGTGCTGTGAGGATGGTCAGTGGCCCAGAGTGCAGTGAGAACGGCCAGTGGCCCAGAGTGCAATGAGGATGGCCAGTGGCCCAGAGTGCAGTGAGGACGGCCACCGGCCCGGAGTGCTGTGAGGATGGTCAGTGGCCAGGAGTGCAGTGAGGACGGCCACCGGCCCGGAGTGCTGTGAGGATGGCCAGTGGCTTGGAGTGCAGTGAGGACGGCCAGTGGCCCGGAGTGCTGTGAGGATGGCCAGTGGCCTGGAGTGCAATGAGGACGGCCAGTGGCCTGGAGTGCAGTGAGGACGGCCAGTGGCCCGGAGTGCAGTGAGGACGGTCAGTGGCCAGGAGTGCAGTGAGGACGGTCACCGGCCCGGAGTGCTGTGAGGATGGCCAGTGGTCTGGAGTGCAATGAGGACGGCCAGTGGCCTGGAGTGCAGTGAGGACGGCCAGTGGCCCGGAGTGCAGTGAGGACGGCCAGTGGCCCTGAGTGTAATGAGGATGGCCACCGGCCCGGAGTGCAGTGAGGACAGCCAGTGGCCCGGAGTGCAGTGAGGACAGCCAGTGGCCCGGAGTGCAGTGAGGATGGCCAGTGGGCCGGAGTGCAGTGAGGACGGCCAGTGGCCCGGAGTGTATTGAGGTTGGCCACCGGCTCGGAGTGCAGTGAGGACAGCCAGTGGCCCGGAGTGCAGTGAGGATGGCCAGTGGCCGGGAGTGCAGTGATGACGGCCTGTGGCCCGGAGTGCAGTGAGGACGGCCAGTGGGCCGGAGTGCAGTGAGGACGGCCAGTGGGCCGGAGTGCAGTGAGGTTGGCCACCGGCTTGGAGTGCAGTGAGGATGGCCAGTGGCCTGGAATGCAGTGAGGACAGCCAGTGGCCGGGAGTGCAGTGATGACGGCCTGTGGCCCGGAGTGCAGTGAGGATGGCCAGTGGCCCGGAGTGCAGTGAGGACGGCCAGCGGCCCGGAGTGCAGTGAGGACGGCCAGTGGCCTGGAGTGCTGTGAGGATGGTCAGTGGCCCAGAGTGCAGTGAGGTTGGCCACTGGCCCGGAGTGCAGTGAGGATGGCCAGTGGCCCGGAGTGCAGTGAGGATGGCCAGTGGCCGGGAGTGCAGTGAGGACGGCCAGTGGCCCGGAGTGCAGTGAGGACGGCCAGTGGCCGGGAGTGCAGTGAGGATGGCCAGTGGCCCACAGTGCAGTGAGGACGGCCAGTGGCCTGGAGTGCAGTGAGGGTGGCCAGTGGCCCAGAGTGCTGTGAGGACGGCCACCGGCCTGGAGTGCTGTGAGGATGGTCAGTGGCCAGGAGTGCAGTGAGGACAGCCACCGGCCCGGAGTGCTGTGAGGATGGCCAGTGGCCTGGAGTGCAATGAGGACGGCCAGTGGCCTGGAGTGCAGTGAGGACGGCCAGTGGCCCAGATTGCAGTGAGGACGGCCAGTGGCCCGGAGTGTAATGAGGATGGCCACCGGCCCGGAGTGCAGTGAGGACAGCCAGTGGCCCGGAGTGCCGTGAGGATGGCCAGTGGGCCGGAGTGCAGTGAGGACAGCCAGTGGCCCGGAGTGCAGTGAGGTTGGCCACCGGCCCGGAGTGCAGTGAGGATGGCCAGTGGCCCGGAGTGCAGCAAGGATGGCCAGTGGCCCGGAGTGCAGCGAGGATGGCCAGTGGCCGGGAGTGCAGTGAGGACGGCCAATGGCCCGGAGTGCAGTGAGGATGGCCAGTGGCCCGGAGTGCAGTGAGGATGGTCAGCGGCCCGGAGTGTAATGAGGACGGTCAGTGGCCAGGAGTGCTGTGAGGACGGCCAGTGGCCCGGAGTGCAGTGAGGTTGGCCACCGGCCCGGAGTGCAGTGAGGATGGCCAGTGGCCCGGAG
>NW_025204775.1:0-1056 GCF_004010195.1 Chiloscyllium plagiosum | reverse complement strand
GGAGTGCAGTGAGGACGGTCACCGGCCCGGAGTGCAGTGAGGATGGAGATTGGCCCGGAGTGCAGTGAGGATGGAGATTGGCCCGGAGTGCAGTGAGGACGGTCACCGGCCTGGAGTGCAGTGAGGACGGTCAGTGGCCCGGAGTGTAATGAGGACGGTCAGTGGCCTGGAGTGCAGTGAGGACGGCCAGTGGCCTGGAGTGCAGTAAGGACGGTCAGTGGCCCGGAGTGCAGTGAGGACGGCCAGCGGCCCAGAGTGCTGTGAGGATGGCCAGTGGCCCAGAGTGCAGTGAGGACGGTCACCGGCCTGGAGTGCAGTGAGGACAGCCAGTGGCCCGGAGTGCAGTGAGGACGGTCACCGGCCTGGAGTGCAGTGAGGACGGTCAGTGTCCCGGAGCGCAGTGAGGACGGCCAGTGGCCCGGAGTGCAGTGAGGACGGTCAGTGGCCCGGAGTGCAGTGAGGACGGTCACCGGCCTGGAGTGCTGTGAGGATGGCCAGTGGCCCGGAGTGCAGTGAGGAGGGTCACCGGCCTGGAGTGCAGTGAGGACGGTCACCGGCCCGGAGTGCAGTGAGGACGTCCAGTGGGCCGGAGTGCAGTGAGGACGGTCAGTGGGCCGGAGTGCAGTGAGGACGGTCAGTGGGCCGGAGTGCAGTGAGGATGGCCAGCGGCCCGGAGCGCAGTGAGGACGGTCAGTGGCCCGGAGTGCAGTGAGGACGGTCAGTGGCCCAGAGTGCAGTGAGGACGGTCACCGGCCTGGAGTGCAGTGAGGACGGTCAGTGGGCCGGAGTGCAGTGAGGACGGTCAGTGGGCCGGTGTGCAGTGAGGACGGTCACCGGCCCGGAGCGCAGTGAGGACGGTCACCGGCCCGGAGTGTAATGAGGACGGTCAGTGGCCCGGAGTGCAGTGAGGACGGTCACCGGCCCGGAGTGCAGTGAGGACGGTCAGTAGCCCGGAGTGTAATGAGGACAGTCAATGGCCCGGAGTGCAGTGAGGACGGTCAGTGGCCTGGAGTGCAGTGAGGTCGGTCAGTGGCCTGGAGTGCAGTGAGGACGGTC
>NW_025204774.1:6710-9842 GCF_004010195.1 Chiloscyllium plagiosum | reverse complement strand
AAGCTGAGGGGAGACCTTACAGAGGTTTACAAAATTATGAGGGGCTTGGATTGGATAAATAGACAAAGTGTTTTCCCTGGGGTCGCTGAGTCCAGAACTTTCAGGCATAGCTTTAAGTTGAGAGGGGAAAGACATAAAAGAGAGATCAGGAGCAAATATTTCACAGAGAGGGTGGCACACGCTTGGAATGAACTGCCAGAAGAAGTGGAGGAGGCTGGGACAATTGCAACAGTTGAAAGGCATCTGGATGGGTATATGAATAGGAAGGGTTTTGAGGGAGATGGGCCAGGTTCCGGTTGGTGCGACTGGATTGGCGTGGACAAGTTGGAAGGGTTTGTTTCTATGTTGTACATCTCTATGATTCCCTGACTCTAATTGCTGAAGTTTCAAATCACTGCAGGCAGTCAGTGATCGAGATAGAATTGTAAGGTCTTTTGGGGGGTAACACAGTTCGGGAGGATTGCAGGGTCCTGATGATATTGTATGTGGAAGTAGGGTGGTCGGGACTGAAGGTGGGAATAGAAAGAGAGAGAACTGCAGGGGATTACTGAGATCTGGAGGCTCGTGGTCTGTCGTGGAAGTTCTACGTAGAGGGATGTTTTGTGGAACTGCAGGATCTTGGAGAGATAGGCAGATTTGAAGGGGGCTGGAGGGGTTTACAGATGCATGGAGAAATGTAGTGACTGGAGCATACAGAGTGGTGAGGGCTGTAGGAGATGCAATAATTTAGAAGGACTGTAGAAGCTGGAGGCGTTCACATGACAAGGAGAATTGTAGGAATGTGGGGAGTTTTCAGAGGTAGGGAGTTTGGAGCATTCTAAGTAATTAGTGGTTTGGAGCACTGTCCAGACTGGGGGAAGTTTCAGAATGATGGAGGGATAGAGCAAAAGGAAGCAGTTGCAGAAAATCGAGGAACATAAACATGTCACTTCGGTGCTGTGCCACTGAGGGTCATCAGGAGGACAGTTGTCCTCATTAAAATGTACAGATCCTCAGGGGAATGGACAGGGTGGATGCTGAAAGGCTTGTTCCTTCAACTTATGGGAGAGAGACATTCAAGCAGACTCTGTTTGGCAAAGGTGGAGAAGGGGGAATTGTCTTTTTCTTCCAATGGTCCAAACCTACTGCAGGTTTGTTCCCACACAGCTCAAAGGAATGCAATGCGATAACATTGGTAATTTAGGATTGCAGGAGATACGAGACCAAGGCCAGGTTGGAAGGGCTGGAGGGAATGAGAGAGAAGGGAGATGTTCAACAGCTGGAAGGGTTTACAGGGAGCGGACACTATCAGGACTAGAGAACATGACACGCTCACTCATGAGAGGGAGATAACGAAATGGCACAAGGTCAAACACAGGAGGAGGATTCCAAACTCCATACCAGTTATCTAGTCAGGGAGCTGCTGTCACCCAGTCTGGTTCCAAGCCCCACATACAAATAGAGTCTAGGTGAGAGTGGTGCTGGAAATGCACAGCAGGTCAGGCAGCATCCGAGGAGCGGGAACATCGACATCGGGCAAAACGTCGATTTTCTCGTTCCTCGGATACTGCCTGACCTGCTATGCTTTTCCAGCACCACTCTAATCTAGACTCTGATCTGCATCTGCAATTCTCACTTTTGCCACAAACAAACAGCATGAGCTTTCCCAGCTGCTGGTGCTCAGGGTCCAGTGCACTCATCCCTGAACCAGGGGTGAGGTATTTACACAGTTACACATTCGCCAGAAACATTGTGTCCGAGCCGACATAAACTGGTAAATTCACACTCTACCAGGCAAAGACCATCTGCACTCAGATTCCCTGGTGATACAACCCTCTGAGTGATAGTCTGCAGAGAACAACAGAATCCACAAATCCCCATTGCATGGGTCAGGGTCAATGATAAAAGTTTCATTCTTTCAAAAATGACAACTCCTCAATTCCTGCATCTCACACAACTGTCATTTAAAAATATTAAAATAAAGAACATTCTAAACGAAGGTTTTGATGAGGTGAGCTGTGGTGAGTCCTGTAGATCTGGATGTTACCAGATACATTGAGAGCACTTTCTACCAGAGCGTGACCAGGTCTACCTCAGGCACACAGAGAGAATGGGCAAATAGGTTCACATCTGAACTCACATCTCGCAGCCAGGGAACCTGAAACTGTGCACAGTCATTCCAGTAAAGATCTCTAGAAACAGGACATCAGAACCAGAAGACTGGAGGTTGACTATCGTGTTGCTATTATTTAAGGAAGGCATTAATGAAAAGCCAGGGAACTATCGACTAGTGAGCCTGACGTCGGTGGCCACGTTGTTGGAGGGATTTGTGAGGGATAGGATGTACATGCATGAGTCAGGGTCAAGGAAATGCAAGGACTGATTAGGGATCGTCAACATTGCTTTGAGAGTGGGAAATCATGTCTCACAAAATTTATTGAGTTTTTTGAAGAAATAACATAGAGGATTGATGAGGGTAGAGCGTTGGATGTGATCTATATGGACTTCAGTAAGGCGTACAACAAAGTTCCCCATTGGAGATTGGTTCGCAAGGTTAGATCTCACAGAATACAGGGAGAACCAGCCAATTGGTGCAGAACTGGCTCAAAGGTAGAAGACAAAGAGTGGTGGTGGAGGGTTGGTTTTCAAACTGTAGGCCTATGACCAGTGGAGTGCCACAAGGATCAGTGATGGGTCCAATATTTTGCATTATTTACATAAATTATTTGGATGTGAGCATAAGAGGTATACTTAGTGGGTTTGCAGATGACAACAAAATTGGAGGTGTCGTGGCCAGCGAAAGAGGTTACTTCCAATTACAATGGAATCTTGATCAGATGGGCCAATGGGCTGAGAAATGGCAAGTGGAGATTAATTCAGATATATGCGAGGTGCTGCATTTTGCCAAAGCAAATCTTTGCTGGACATATACACCTGATAATAAGGTCTGACTGAGTGTTGCTGAACATAGAGATATTGGAGTGCAGGTTCATTGCTCTTTGAAAGCAGAGTCGCAGATAGGTAGGTTAGGGAAGGAGGCATTTGGTATGCTTTCTTTTGTTGTTCAGACTATTGAGTACAGGAGTTGGGAGGTCATGTTATGGCTGTACAGGACATTGGTTAGGTCACTTTTGGAATATTGTGTGCAATTCT
>NW_025204774.1:0-4854 GCF_004010195.1 Chiloscyllium plagiosum | reverse complement strand
ATGATTTCAGATTGGAGGATTCTGCAGAAAAAACTTTACATGGTTAAAGGCAGGTTTCTTAGCAGTGTACACAAACAGAGGGATCCTGTGTCCCTGAAGTTTCCACTCAATTTGAGAAGGTGTTAAGAATGCGTATGGTGTGTTGGCTTTCATTAGCAGATATGGCTACGACCCTAAACAAATTTTTCACTCCAGAACTTATTGTGGACAAAGACTGGGGAACTCAGGGAACAAGAGTAATACGTTAGAGCACAATTGGAGTTCTCTGCAATTCCAGTCTCCCTGCTCTAGGAAGGATGTTGTGAAACTTGATAGGGCTCAGAAAATATTTACAAGATGTTACCAGGGTTGTTGCTGAACAAGCTGGAGTTATTTTCCCTGGAGCATCAGAGGCCTAAAAGAGGTTGAGATAAACATGAGGGGCATGGATTGGGTAAACATTCAAGGTCTTTTCCCAGGGGTTGGGAAGTCCAAAACTAGAGGGCGTCGGTTTAAGTTTAGAGGGGAAAGGTTTAAAAAGGGACCGAAGGGACAGCCTTTTCATGCACATGGTGATGTGAGTATGGAATGAGCTGAGAGAAAAAGTAACGGAGATTGATACAATTACAACACTGTGCCACCGTGGGCAGCACGGTGGCACAGTGGTTAGCACTGCTGCCTCACAGCGCCAGAGACCCGAGTTCAATTCCCGCCTTGGGTGACTGACTGTGTGGAGTTTGCACATTCTCCCCGTGTCTGCGTGGGTTTCCTCCGGGTGCTCCGGTTTCCTCCCACAGACCAAAGATGTGCAGGCCAGGTGAATTGGCCATGCTAAATTGCCCGTAGTGTTAGGTAAGGGGTAAATGTAGGGGTATGGGTGGTTTGTGCTTCAGCGGGGCGGTGTGGACTTGTTGGGCCGAAGGGCCTGTTTCCACACTGTAATGTAATCTAATCTAATGTAATCTAATCTAAAAAAAACATTTAAAGGGTATCTAGATGGGTATATGAGTAAGGGTTCAGAGGTACATGGGCCAAATGCTGGTAAATAGGATGAATTTATTTAAATCTTCTGGTCAGCATGGATGAGTTGGACTGAAGGCTCTGTTTCCATGCTGTACATCTCTATGACTTGAAAAGAGTGCATGCTATAGAAGAGGTGATGCTTGTGGTTTTAAAACACAAAGGTATGGAAAGCCCCAGGACCCGATTAAATGTATCACAGGACATTGTGGAATGCTAGGGAAGAAATTGAGGAGCTACGAGCAAGGGTATTTGGACCATTGACAGCCATGTGTGATGGGCTGGAAGGCTGGAGGGTGGCATAGTGGGCAGTGAAGGAGGTTTTCTAATGTTACAAAGGGATCTTGATGAAATGGGTGAATGGGCTGAAAACTGTAGATAGTATTCAATCTGAATAAATGCGAGGTAATGCATTTGGTAAAACAAACAAGGATAGAGATTATACAATTAATGTTCGGGTCTCGGTTAGTGTTTTAGAGCAGAGGGACCTCTGGGTTCAGGTACAAAATTCTTGGAGCTTGCATCAAAGGATGGATAAGACAGTGCTTGGCATGCCTGACTATTGCTCAGTCCATTGAGTGGAGGATTTGGGATGTCATTATGATATTGTACAGACATTGGTGAGGACTCTTCTGCAATACTCTGTCCAGTTCTGGTTGCCCAGTTATAGGGAGGATATTATTGATCTGAAGGGCGTTCAGAAGAAACTTACCAAGACCTTGCTGGGTATGAAATGCTCGAGTTCTGAAAAATGGCTGGATACGCAGAGTTTTTTTTTCAGTGGAGCCTGGAGGTTGAGAGGTGACCTTACAGAAGTTTAAGAAAAAAAGTTGGGATATAGATAGAGTTAATGGTCATTGCCTTTTCCTTAGGATGAGGGAGTCAAAGTGGACGGGCCACATTTTTAAGGTTAGAAGAGAGAGATGTTAAAGAAAAAGGATATAAGGTGCAAATTGTTACACAGAGGATGGTTTAGGTATGGAATGAACTTCCTGAGGTAGAGGTCAGTACAATTACAATGTTAAAAATACATTTAGTTAAGTCCATGGATAGGAAAGGGTTTGGAGGGATATAGGCAGCAACAAGCAGCTGGGATTAGTTTAGTTTGAGATTATGGTTGGTATCAACTGAAGGGCGTTTCCATGCTGTACAGCTCTGACAACAACATGGTTTTGTTCCATTATTTAAGAAAGACTGCGATGGAAAGCCAGGGAACTAAAGACCAATTAGCACGATGTCAGTGGTGGGTAAGTTGTGGAAGTGATTCTGCCAGACAGGAGTCACATGCATTTGGAAAGGCAAGGATTGATGAAAGATCGTCAGCAGGGCTTTGTGCCGACAAAATCAGGGCTCACTAACTTGATTGTTTTTGTTGAAGTGTTGACCGTACATTGTCTACACTCATATCAGCAGGACCTTTAACGGGATTTAGCATGATATCCTGGTTTGTAAGATTAGATCACATGTGATCAGGGGGAGTTAGCCAACTGGATACAAAATTGACTTGACAGTAGGAGACAGAGGGTGGTGGAAGCGGATTGTTGTTCAGACTGGAGGCCTGTGACCAGCGGCGTGCTAGAAGGATCGGTGCTGGGTCTACTGGTGTGCATCATCGACAAAGGATTTGGTTGAGAATATCAGAGTCATTGTTAGCAATTTTGTGGATGATCAAGTTAATGGCGTAGTGGGCAGTGAATACGGTTATCAAAGGGGGTCTCGACCAACTGGGCCAGTGGGCCAAGGCATGAAAGCTGGATTTTAATTCAGGTGTTGAGTTTTGGACTAACACAGTTAATGGTACAGCCCTGGGTAGTGTTGTCGAACAGATGCAGACCAAGGGGTGCAGTTACATTGTTCTTTGGAAGTGGCATCATAGGTGGACAGGGTGGGGAAAGCGGCATTTGGCACACTTGCCGTCATTGGCCAGCTCTTTGATATATGAGTTGGAGATATTTGTAACATCGTCTTCAATATTTCCCTTGGACAGAGGAGGCTTATAAGGGGTGACCTTATACAGGTTTTTAAAACCATGCGGGGGAGTAAGAATGGTGAATAGCCAATGGTAAGTGAGTCCAAAACTAGAGGGTATAAACGGGAGGTGAGAGAGCAAATATTTAAAAAGGGAGCTGAGCGGCAACATTATACACAGAGGATGGTGCACAGACAGAACGGACTGCCAGGGCCACATGGAGGAACAAGAACAATTACAACATAGAAACGAAATTTAGGGATGTACATGGAGAGGAGAAGTTTTGAAGGGATATGGGGCAAACAGAGGCAAATGCAACTCGTTCAGTTTTGGAAACCTGGTCAGCACTGATGACTTGGACTGAAGGTTCTGTTTTCATACTGTATGACCCTGTACCCAGTTAAAGAGGATGAGAATAGTGAGATAAGGCATGTTGTAGACATTGAAGCAAGCTATAGCCAGAGGGATGGTAGTCTGGAATGCGGTACATTTCAAATATGCAGAGGGCCTATATGGAAAGGAGGTTGTTCCAGAGATACGAACTGTCATAGGAGTTAAAAATTATTGAAGACACTGAACCACAAGACATACCATAGGTACAGTGTTGGAGGGAGAACACAGAACAGAAAGATCCCAGGCAGCATTCCCACCCTCTCGTGGGAGGCCTGCTTTCCCCTTTGTTGTACTGATGTTCACTGAGAGAGCACAGGCCTGGATTAATAACTGTGAACTCTCTATGCTGTCTCAGTACAAAGTAAGTTAAAGTAGACGTGGTGATTGAGCTAGAGGTGTGTCTGTACTGTGCTCCCCCTCCCGCACTGTATCTGTGTCATGTCTTGTTAGCCATTGTTTGGATCTCTCTCATTGCTCTCTGCTCTGTGCACTGTGAGTGATCTTACCTCACTGCAGGATTTATTGAAGGCTCCAAATTTCCCTGCCCTTTGTCTCTCTGGCTGAACAACCATCTTCAATGTGGTGATGGACGAGACACACAGTAGTTGGGAAGTCTACTGAGTCAAGACCTCCCTGAGTACCTACAGGAGACAGACAAATAGACAAAATGGAAAATTACACTGATGTAGTGAAGGTTATACATGTAGAATGGCACTGAGTCCCACAGAGGTCTGGAAAATCCCAGTCTCCATTCCTGGCCTGTGCTGTCACGTCTCTCTGGAGTGGAGAATTCTGTTGGCTCAGGATCTGGAGAAGCTGCATGAGCGAGACACACTGACAGAGGCAGCAATGAGACCCACACAGTTAGGGATACGACATGGGGAGAGTCTGAGTGATGTCACCAGAGTGCTGGAAAGTATCAGGATCAAACAATTGTGACAAAAGAATAGGTTTAGCTTCATGATGCACTGCTATAACTGGTCAAGGAGTGAGCAGCCTGTGAGCAGGCGAAGTGATGGCCTAGTGGTATTATTGCTAGAGCATGTATCCAAAACCTCAGTTAATGTTCAGGGGAAACAGGCTTGAATCCCACCGTATGAAATGGCAGAAATTGAAATCAATAAATTCAAATATTATAATTAACATTCCCTAAATATGTATGAGACCATTGCGGATGTACAAAAAAACCCAAACACTTGTCCTTTCGAGAACGACTTGCCAATCCTCACGTGGTCTGCACGACATACCCACAGCAGAGTGTTTTACAAATCCAAATAGAAAAGGTGTCGCAAGGGAACAGCATAGGGATGTGGCTGAAGACCAGCAGAAAGGAACAGGATGGGCCAAGGTTTAACTAAAACTCTACCTTAGCGATTTGGTTTCTGATAGGAAATTGTGGGAAAGAGTACAGAACTTTTTTTTTCCGCATAGACAAATTCTCTTCAATAAGGTAGCTGGATTTGTGACACAGGTGAAAGAGATTTAGACACCAG
>NW_025204773.1:8012-9840 GCF_004010195.1 Chiloscyllium plagiosum | reverse complement strand
CACCATGATGAGACAGTGATGGAACTGAGTATTAAACCTGGAGTGCTATGAGACAAGGAGGGATGATTACGTTGAAACGTGAGGGTTAGCGACGATCACATATTTGTAAAAGAGACACTGTTTGGGTGAGAAATAATTAACTTATTAGATTTATTGTCACATGTACCAAAGTCCAGTGAAAGCTTTATTTGCGAGCAGTACAGGCAGATGACAGTAAGCATAGACACACAGATCATAGGATGAAATCTAAACTTAGACAGAGTAAGGCGTGCAGGTTACAATGCGCAGGACATTCAAAAGACACGATCAACATGAACACGATCAGCATTAATTGGAGTTACAGAGCACATTCATCAGTCTAATATAGTATTCCTAATACATTATAAACCACAATGATCTCTCCCCACATTAAAGTGCCGTCGGGATGAAGTTCTCCAAGAAGAACGTAGGTAGTTAGGAACCAAGTTAAAAAAAAGTAGTACCTCAGAGGTAGTAATCACAGGATAGCTACCAGTGTCAAGTGCTAGTCAAAGTAGGAATGATCGAATAATCAGGAAGAATACTTGGCTTGCGAGATCGTGCAGGAGGGAGGGATTCAGATGTTTGGAACATTAGGACCGGTTCTGGGGGAGGTGGGACTATTACAAATTGAACGGTCTGCATCTCGGTCGGACTGGAGCCAATGTCCTCGGGTATGCTTTTGCTAACACTGTTGTGGAAGGTTTAAACTAATGTGGCAGAGGATCGGGAAACACATGAGGAGGTTGATCAACAGGAAGGAGGTAGTAACTAAAGCCAGATAATGAAATCAGCATGGCTGAGTGGAAGAGGAAGCAGAAACCGGAGAATGAACACAGAGGGACTGGTAGTTTTAATGCACGAAGTATAGCAGGTTAGGCAGATGAACTTAGGGTTTGGATTAGTACCTGGGAATATAATGTTATTACTATGACTGAGACTTGGTTGAGGGAAGGTCCTGATTAGCAATTAAATATCTCAGGAAATTAATGCTTCAGGCGTGGTAGAGAGGAAGGTAATGAGTGTGGAGGAGAAGAATTACTTTTCGAAGAAGATATCACAGCTGTGCTGAAAGAGAGCACGATGGAAGATTCGAGCAGTGAGGCAACATGGGCAGAGCTCAGAAATAGAAAGGGTGCAGTAACAATGCTGGGATTGTACCACAGGCCTCCCAACACCGAGCATGAGATAGAGGCACGAATATGCAGATAGATCACAGAAAGATGTAGGAGCAACAGGATGGTGGTGATAGGAGATTATAATTTTCCCAACATTGACAGGGATTCACTTAGTTTTAGAAGTCTAGATGGAGCAGAATTTGTAAGGACTGTCCAGGAGGGTTTTGTAAAGCAGCATAGAAATAGTTAATCTCGGGAAGCGGCCATGCTAGACCTGGTGATGGGAAATGAGCCTGCCCAGGCAGTTGAAGTTTCAGTACGGGATTACTTTGGGAATAATGATCACAATTCCATTAGCTTTGCAATAGTCATGTACAAAGATGAGAGTGGTCCTAAAGGAAAAGTGTTAAACTAGGGAAAGTCTAACTATAGCAAAATTTGGCAGGAGCTGGGAAACGTAGATTGGGAACAGCTGTTTCAAGTGAAATCCACATTTGATATGCGGGAGACTTTTGTAGAGAGATTAATTCGAGTACAGGAGAGGAATGTTCCTGTGAAAATGATGGATAGAAATGGCAAGGTTAGTAAACCTGGGTGACAACTGATAAAGTGAGACGAGCGAAGCGTAAAAAGGATATGTACATAATGTCTAGGCGAATGAAGATAGAGGAAGCCTTGGAAGAATATTGTGA
>NW_025204773.1:7256-7887 GCF_004010195.1 Chiloscyllium plagiosum | reverse complement strand
AGTTTGCGTAAGTAGGGAGGAAGTGTTGTGATTTCCAAAAGACATTAAGAAGGACAAGTCCCCAGGTCTGGATGGGATCTACCCCAGGTTACTGAGCGATGGGAGAGAGGAAATAGCTGAGGCTTTAACAGATATTTTTGCAGCATCCTTGAACAAGGGGAATGGAGAATTGCTAATGGTGTTTCCTTGTTTAAGGAATACTCCAGGTAATTACAGACATGTGAGCCTGACATCAGTGGTGGGATGCTACTGGAGAAGATACAGAAGGATAGGATATATACCCATTTGGAATAAAATAACTTTATTCCAAATGGGTATAACTGAGGGCAGCACGGTGGCACAGTGGTTAGCACTG
Organism: Chiloscyllium plagiosum; assembly: GCF_004010195.1. Classification (NCBI taxonomy): domain Eukaryota; kingdom Metazoa; phylum Chordata; class Chondrichthyes; order Orectolobiformes; family Hemiscylliidae; genus Chiloscyllium; species Chiloscyllium plagiosum. The sequence goes on along the minus strand of NW_025204773.1, from coordinate 7,532 downwards.
CTGCCTCACTGCGCCAGAGACCCGGGTTTAATTCCCGCCTCAGGCGACTCTCTGTGTGGAGTTTGCACATTCTCCCCATGTCTTCGTGGATGTGCTCCTGTTTCCTTCCACAATCCAAAAATGTGCAGGTTAGGTGGCTTGGCCATGCTAAATTGCCCGTAGTGTTAGGGGCAGGGGTAAATATAGGGGAATGGGTCTGGGTGGGTTGCGTTTCGGCAGGTCAGTGTGGACTCGTTGGGCCGAAGGGCCTGTTTCCACACTGTAAGTAATCTAATC
>NW_025204773.1:0-5682 GCF_004010195.1 Chiloscyllium plagiosum | reverse complement strand
GTTGAGAAGGAACCTGATCCTTGGATGGCGAGGGACAATGAGGCACTGGTAAGGACAACTAAGAAGGCATAGATTGGGTTTAAGATATCAGCCGTCAGTCAATCCTTAGATGACTACACAAAGTGTAGAAGCACCCTTAAGTGCGGAATCAGAAGCCCAAAAAAGGGCATGACATGGGCCTCTCAGAAAAGTTGAAAGAAAATCCAAAGAGGTTCTCTCGCCATATAAAGTGTAGAAGCGTGGCTCAGGAGAGAACAGGTCCCCTTACTGATGAGCATGGCTGTCTTTGTGTGGAATCACCAGGAGGTGGGGGGAATTGTTTAACGAATATTTCTCCTCCATGTTTACTCAGAAGCAAATTATGGATACTAAGGTAATATGGAAAACAAGTGGAAATGTTTTGGTCTGCATACATATTACCAGAGTGGAGGTATTTGCTACCTTAAAGCACAATAAGGTGAATAACCCCCTGGGCAAGAACATGTCCATCCTCGGAAGTTATGGGAAGAAATTGCACAGGCCCTTGTACAGATTTTTGCTTCATCGTTTGCCACTGGAGTGGTTCTATTGTTTAAGAAAGGTAGCAAAGTCAAGCCAGGGAGCTCTTAGTCAGTGAGCGTAACATCAGTGTTAGGTAAGTTGTTGGAGAGGGTAATGAGAGACAGGATGAACCAACATTTGGAAATTCAAGGTCTGATTAGAAATAGTCAGCATGGATTTGTGTGCGGGAAATCATGTCTGACAAATCATTTAAATTGTTTCAAAGAGGTAACCGCGAGAATAGATAAGGATAGGACAATGGATGATCTGCATACGGACTTTAGTAAGACTATTGACAAGGTCCCGTACGGGCAGGTTAGTCAGTGAGTTTAGGTGACATGGGATCCAGAGAGAGCTAGCTAATTGGATTCAAAATTGGCTCGATGGTAGGATGCAGAGAGTGATGGAAGAAGATTATTTCTCAGACTGAAGGCCTGTAACTAATGGTGTGCCACAGGTGTCGGTGCTGAGACCTTTGTTATTTGCTATTTACATAAATGACCTGGATGTGAATGCACAAGGTGTGATGTGGACCATAAGACATTGGTGCAGAAATTGAAATATTTAGCCCATCGAGTCTGCTCCACTATTCAGTCATGACTTGTATGTTTCTCAACCCCATTCTTCTGCTTTCTCGCCATAGCCCTTGATCCCCTTGACAATCAAGAACCTGTCCATCTCAGTCTTATATAAACTCAGTAACTTGGCCTCCACAGCCTTCTGTGGCATTGAATTCCATAGATTTCCCACTCTCTGGCTGAAGAAATTGCTCTTATCTCCGTTCTAAAAGCTGTTTCCTTTACTCTAAGGCTGTGCCCTCGGGTCCTAGTCTATCCCACCAATGGAAACATCTTCACAACATCTATTCTGTCCAGACTATTCAGTATTCGGTATATTTCAATTAGATCTCCCCTCATCCTTCTAAAATACATTGAGTAAAGATCCAGAGTCCTCAAAGTTTCCTTATATGCTCTGCTTTTCATTCCTGGGACCATTCTCTTGAAACTCCTCTGAACACGTTCCAAGGCCAGTGCATCTGCTCTGTGATATGGGGCCCAAAACTGCACAACATACTCCAAGTACTCCCAAGAAGGTTACTACATTTACGGATGATACAAAATTAAGAGCTATCGTTGATAGCAATTAACGTTATCAGAAATTATGGAGGGATTTTAATCTGATGGGGAATTGAGCTGAGGATTGGCAACTGGAATTAAATACAGGATAAGTGGGAGGTGTTACACTTCGGAAAGTAAAACAAAGATATTGCTTACACAGTAAATAGTCAGGTTCTGAGGAGTGTTGTGGAACAGAGGGACCTCGGACCACAAGTTCATATTTCATTGAAAGTGGCATCACGGGTAGACAGGACGGTAAAGAAGGTATTTAGCATGCTGGCCTTAATCGTTCAAAGCATTGAATGTAGGAGTTGAGATATTATGCTGCCATTTTGTAAGTCGTTGGTGAGGCCACACAGTTTTGATCACCCTGTTAACCTGAAAAGAGTGCAAAGAAGTTTGACAAGGATGTTATCAGGACTAACAGGCTAGAGTTATTGGGAGGGGTGGGCCAGGTTCAGATATCATCCCTTGGAATGTAGGAGAATGAGGGGATGTCTTATGGAGATGTGTAATATCATGCGGGCCATAGATAGGATGAATGTATATAGTCATTTTCCCAGAGATGAGGGATTGAAAGCTACAGGGCATAGGTTTAAGTTGAGAGGGGAAAGAGTTAAGAAGGACATGAGGGGCAACTTCATTATGCAAAGAATATTTTTCAAATGGAATTGGGCTGCCAGAAAAATTGGTTGAGGCAGGAACAATAGAAACATGTAAAAAATACTAACAGGTACATAGACGGGAAGGGTTGAGGGCGATATGTGTCAAATGTGGGCAATTGGAATTAGTTGAGTGGGCAGCATGGTCAGCAAGGACCAGTTTGGGCTGAAGGGCCAGCTCCCATGCTCTATCACTCTATGACTCAATGACACTCCTTTTAAGTCAGTGCCACAGTGACACTGCGGGTTACACCAGCCCACACCATCTCTCTGTCAGGGGGATACTCCGGGCTACACCAACCCACACAATGTCACTGTCAGCGGGACACTCCGGTCTACACCAGCACACACCATGTTACTGTCAAGGGAACACTCTGGACGATACCATCCACACCATGTCACTGTTAGGGGAACACTCTGGGCGATACCATCCACACCATGTCACTGTGAGGAGGACACTCCGGGCTATACCATCCCACACCATACTACTCTCAGGGCGACACTCGTGGATACAGCAGCCCACATCATCTCGCCATGCAATGGCTTCTATCATTTGATTGTCGAAGGTGCAGATGTTATCTACCTGCTTGGTAATGTTCTCTATGAGGTCAGTAACCCCCATCATACACTTGCCGTATACTATGGAACAAACCCGACCCTCTTTGCCGTGTCCGTAGTCGAGGGCACACTGGTTTTGCTGGGAGGATTGACGTAATTCTGAGAGAATGTCCTTACCTGCTGCGAAGTCCAAGCGGTCTGTTTGCCCAAGCGGGTTAGACCAAAAATAAGATAGTTTCAATTTTGATGGCTAATAATTCCTGCAGATCCTCCTCAGGAAAAGGTACTGAGAAATGTGTAAGCCAAAAACTGGGCTTTACTGTTGCCCAAAGCCTTCCCACCACTCCAATGCACGCAGAATACAGGTGAAACTGAACGTTTGGTCGGGAAACCCCAACCACATTCCCAGGTAGTTGGGCAGGGAACTGTAGTTATGAAAACCGCCCCTACAATTACAGCACAGTGATTACCTACTTCATTAAAAACAATGATGTTACTCGCTTTGTCTTGGCTGAAAATAATAATATCCGGATTTAGTTTAGATAATGGAGGGGGCTTCCCAATAAGAAACAGGCCTGTCTTTGTGACTACCCTGAAGGTATGGGTAGTGCATAGTTGCAAAATATGGTCGCACTGGGCTCTTAGGGTAAAAGCTGTTCAATAACAAGTGGTGGGTCTTTCAGTAGGAGATGTGATTATTGTCTCAGACTGGTTCCTTCCATCCTACAATTGAAAAGATGGAGGCGCCATTAAGGGTCTCATAGTGAAGGTGGGTGCCATTACCAATATCACAAAGAGCTTGAATACCCGCAATACCAGAGAAACACTCCCCCAGTAGGCACGCACATGGGATGCGAAGCGCCACAGGGAGGCAGTAGTGGTTGGTACATTGGACCAAGGCACATGGAATAAACTTAGACAGATGCATGTAAGTGCACCCCCATTCTGTATAGTTGTAACAAATTGGATAGGCTTCTCGGGCTTATTAGAGGAATTCCACAGGCAGCTAGCAGGTGGGAAAAAGTAAAAGTAAAGACAAATCGGTGCTGATTGTCTTCATGAAGAGGCAGAGAGAGAAAAAAAAGCATGTTGTAAGTCGACAACAGTGAAACATTTAGCGTCTGATGGTATCAAGGCCAGAATATGAGCTGGATTTGGGACCAGGGCGTGATCAGGCTGTGCTATAGGATTGATAACTCTTTAATCTTAAATCAGTCCATACTGGTCTGCGTGCCAGACAATTAGACAACTCCCTGGAGTCCCCGACTCCTTTTTTGCATTTCACAATGTATTCTTATCAGGACATTTTCGGGCAGAGCTTGGACGATAGAGAGCGAGGGGTCGAGTCAACTCCGTTTGAAAGTTAGGAAAATCAAACGGAGAAAATGCTCACGTCTGGCCGGCCAATTTCTCTCCACTCAATAGTGGAGGACTGAAAGCTCTTATACTATTGTCCGCAATCCGTCCATACCCAATCCGAGTCACGACACCAGATGAAGATCTGAACCCCTGGCAACGTTTCTCGGTTCCGCGATCGGTCAATAAACACTCGTAATTGGTCTGGCTGTTAAGACTCTACTCTTTGTTTTTCATACAGCCGAGTACAGAGCGTGCAGAAACACAGAGGTTATACACTTCCGTGTTCCTTGGTGTAACTGTGCACAAAGCTGAAAACAAAGCTTAAAAGCTTTAAAAAAAAGCTTATACTTTTCCTAAAGAAGGGTACAGGCCATGATCAAATACTACATTCGGACAATTACCAATCAATACACGGTATTGATTTATGTGAAAATTCCTTGGTCCAATGATATTTCCTGAAACCAACTTTATTTTACCAAAAATCAGGTCACCCTTATCTCACTAGCAGAGTCATTGCACCTGCACCTAAAAGCCGGCTAAAACTGTCTTATCTAGCTGAGTAATTTTTATGCTTTAAAGGGCACATTTTCTGCTAAACACTACTGCAGCAGACTGTTGTTAGTCACTTATTCAGAATTAGCAGTGAGTAGCTTAAAAGCCATTTTCTGCGGCTTTAGCAGAATTGCCCGTTTGCAACATAGAAACCATTATGTCACGTTATTTGCACCAAGAAGGCATCTTGTTGTCACCTAGGTTATGAAGAGCATCTGTTAAATGGTTCTCCCTGACTACAACCGGTTACCTCAGCCAATATTAAGGTATCAGGTCCTCACCTGTCCCTCTGTAACAGGCTCGAGAGGCTGAATGGCCTCCTTCTATCCCTGTGTAACAGACTGCACAGGTTGAATGGCCATCTCCTATCCCTATGAACAGACAAGAGAGGCTGAATGGCCTCGCCCTAACCCTCTAAAACACATTCAAGAGGCTGAATGGCCTCCTCCAGTCCCTCTGTAACAGTTGAAAGACATTAAATGACACAGCAATCGATGGATTATGAGAGGCTGGTAAAGTGTATTGAATGAAGGTTCCTCCCTTTTCAATTATAGTGACACAAAGAACACAATTTACTCCAGGTGCTCTCAGTAACACCTCATTCATCAGCAGTATCACTTCTCTCTGTTATGAATAGTTCCCTTTGCATCTTTCCATCTCTTCAAGTGGGAATACGCTAATGCGGGCTGAATGGCCTCCTCCTATCCCTCTGTAACAGGCGTATTGGCAGAGAATTGCTTCCCCCGTTCCTGAGTAGCCATCCCAATGCTTTGTCAAAGTTATGAACGGGCTTGATAACTGGGCACTTTTACCCAGGATTAGCCTCACACAAAGTCATTTGGCAATAAGTATCGTACCTTGGGTTAAAGTCTCTCGAAATTTCTCCTCCATTT
>NW_025204772.1:6494-9839 GCF_004010195.1 Chiloscyllium plagiosum | reverse complement strand
CGTCAGCGGGAATATTTAGAAAGGTACGCTTTCATAATTTTGGGAATTCACAAGAAATGTCCTGCAAAGCTTGAACTCTGACTGGAACATTTTCTATTGCTCAGCAACCTCGACGAATATCACTAATTCTGGTCTAGTATTGGAGATTGAAGCGCGTTCTGTGAAAGCTACGATGAGAGTTGGCAATAGAGCATTAAACAGATATACCACTTTTGAACGTTTTCAGTTTCAACACAAATTAAAACAAAGAACAAGTGACTCCACAATAGACTTGCCAAATACACGACTGTACCCCAATTCCCCAAGTGCATCCTCGAACCTTCGAGTCTTTGATGTGTTTACCATCTCAAAATACCGAATCAACCCGACCATTGATTATCACCTCTTGCTAATCTGCAGATACTTCAGAAATCGGAATACTGATGCATTTTGATGAATTGAAAACTTTGTCATTTCAAAATAAAACTAAATTTGTCTCAATTTGACCGTTCGCTGCCAGACATATTCCCGAACCCTCCAAATATTTCTTTGAAAAATGCTAATATTTAAACCATTTCCTCGATTTCAAATCTACGAAAATATTAATGTGGAACATTACTTGTGGCTCTTGAGCAAATGGTCTTCGGCAATATAAATTGCCAAAGCATTCTGAGAGAAGATAAAGTAATAAAAATAGTGACACGACCATGCTAAAAAAAGACAGATTGGACGCATTGTAAACAGACGTGGTCACACCAGAGACAGTAACTTTAAGGTAGGTAAAAACAATGAACTGCAGATGCTGGAAACCAGATTCTGGATTAGTGGTGCTGGAATAGCACAGCAGTTCAGGTAGCATCCGAGGAGCAGTAATATCGACGTTACAGGCAAAAAGCCCTTTATCAGAATACAGGAAGAGAGCCTGAAGTATGGCGAGGTAAGTGAGAGGAGGAAAGAACTGTTGAAGTCCACATTGATGCCCTGGGGTTGAAGTGTTCCGAGGCGGAAGATGAGGCATTCTTCTTCCAGGCGTCTGGTGGTGAGGGAGCGGCGGTGAAGGAGGCCCAGGACCTCCATGTCCTCGGCAGAGTGGGAGGGGGAGTTGAAATGTTGGGCCACAGGGTCGTGTGGTTTATTGGTGTGGGTGTCCCAGTGATGTTACCTAAAGCTCTCTGGTAGGAGGGGTCCAGTCTCCCCAATATAGAGGAGACCGCATCGGGAGCAACGGATACAATAAATGATATTGGTGGATGGGCAGGTAAAATTTTGATGGATGTGGAAGACACGTTTAGGGCCTTGGATGGAGGTGAGGGAGTAAGTGTGGGAGCAGGTTTTGCAATTCGTGTGGTGACAGTGGAAGGTGCCAGGATGGGAGGGTGGGTTGTTGGGGGTGTGGACCTGACCAGGTAGTCACGGTGGGAACGGTCTTACATTTAAGTGAATATGCAGATAATTGACAAAGTGAGCAAATCAAGGAAAGAGTGAAAATGAGAGATCACATAATATGGAATGCTGATGTTTGTGAAATCGAAACAATTTTCCTTTAATGTTTTGATAAAGGTAAAGTGAATGAATTTCAATCTTATCAGTGGAATTCGAGCTGATTTGTTTCATTCATATATCAGTAGGACTGATGATTGATCTCTCAGGTTGAAGTGACAGAAGCATTGTTCTTAATTTGACAACTGTGTCACAATAATTTCGTATTAAGATTGATTTTTAATGACATTATAGAGTAATTGAGATGCCCTGAAGAAGGGCTCATGCCCGAAACGTCGATTCTCCAGCTGCTCTGATGCTGCCTGACCTGCTGCGCTTTTCCAGCAACACATTTTCAGCTAATTGAATTGTACAGAACGGAAATCGTCCAAATCGTCCATGCCGTCCAAATATTCTAAACAAACCCCGTCACATTAGCCAGCACTTCGGCTACATCGATTTATCCCTTTCCATCCAAACGTGCATCCAGCTGTCTTTTAAATGTTTGAATTGTGCCAGCCGACAGCACTTCCTAATGCAACTCGTTGCATACAAGCACTCCCCTTAAAAAAGCAGACCTTCAAGACCCCTTTTAAATAATTACCTTCTCACAGTTCATGTATGTCCTGTTGTTCTGAACTCCCCCATACCAGGGAAAATGCCTGAACTATTTACCCTATCAATGTTCCTCATGATTATTGAAACTCTATAAATCTCCCCTCAGCTTCCAAAGCTCCAGTGAAAGCAGCACCCGCTTATCTGGTCTCTGCATGTAGCTCAAACACTGCAACCCTGGCAAAACACCTGTAAATTTTCACTTAACTCTTCAGGTTTCACAACATTCTTACAGTAGGAACGAGATCAGAAATGCACGCAATGTTCGAAACCTGTCCGAACCAATGTCTTCTACAGATGGACATGAGGTTCCAACTCCTGTCCTTGACGCTCTGAAAAATAATGTGAAGCCTGTCAAGCAATTTCTTCACTATCCTAACAATTTGCGAGTCCACTTTCAACGATTTATAAGGCTGCATACTGAGATGTTCTTTTCAGCAGCAACCTAATGACCTAGCAATTAAATGTATATGTTCTTGCACGACTTAGCGTTTCAAAACGCAGCACCTCACATTTATCAAAACTAAACTCCAATTGCCACTTCCCAGTCAATTAGAAACACTCATCGCGATCCCGATGTACTCAGGTGTAATCTTCTTAACAACTGGTTTCAATTAATATTTTTCCTAATGTAACATACTAACGTTAGTGCAGAATTTGAATTAGTTCTCTGCGAAATGCAAGTATTTAAGATATTGGTAAATGGTATGTTGCAGCTGGCAAACATCTTGGAATGAATACAACTGTCAGAGTCATTTTAAGATTACAAAGCCATATCATACAGGTATCTGGTAGTTATCAGATTATGGAAGGAACGAAGGTTTTCTAAAGAATTTTCCATCACTGATTGTATGCTTATTCAAATGCATGCGTTGTAGATCAATACAAAATATGAGTTTACCAGTAAAGCAGACGCAGTTTGTTTGAAAGCTTTTGGTAAGAGCATACGACCGCAACGGGGTTCAGAATAGTTTCACGGTAGTTAAGTGTTACATCCGTACCGTGTTTTCATTTCCCTAGTAATCGATATGCAGTTATACATTCCGAAGAGACAAGAAGGTGCTGTCTTTTGATATAGTAAGAACCAATATTAGTTCTGCGCGTTTTTTTTTCTTGGTAACTGCCAAAAGCTTATCTCGCCTGCTACTGCAATAAGGTTCGGACGTTTATCGAGCCTTTCCTGCTTTAACGGTCAGAAGTGTTTCTCGGCTTGCCCGCAAAGTTCTGCTGCTCAGCACCTTTAGCAATCATTACTCAGCTTTCCCAGCATTC
>NW_025204772.1:0-4692 GCF_004010195.1 Chiloscyllium plagiosum | reverse complement strand
ACTTTTTTCTCACTACCTATATGTTCGTCTCTTTCTGTCTGGCTTCCCACTATCTCTTTCTGCCTTTCGCTTTGTCCTCTACTATTTGTCGTTCTTTGTCACTTTTTTCCTTTGCGGGTATTACCTCATTTTCCTGCATCTCTCTGTTCTATTCAATGACTGGGACAGATTGTGATCGACCTGGTGCTGAACGTTTACTGCAATACACGCGAAGGTGAAGGGGTGAGTGTTGGAGTAGACAAACCACATTTCCACTTGGGGGGGTGGGTGCAGGTAAAACCTGTGACTGGGACCTAGCTATGCATTAAAGATGTCAATCAAAACGCAAGCTGAAAAATGTGTTGCTGGAAAAGCGCAGCAGGTCAGGCAGCATCCAAAGAGCAGGCGAATCGACGTTCCAGGCATAAGCCCTTCTTCAGGAATGAGGAAGGTGTGCCAAGCAAACTAAGATAGAAGGTAGGGAGGAGGAACTTGGGGGAGGGTCGTTGGGAACGTGACAGGTGGAACAAGATTAAGCTGATGGTGATAGGCCAGAGTAGGGATGGGGGCAGAGAGGTCGGGAAGAAGATTGCAGGTCAAGAAGGTGGTGCTGAGTCTGAGGGTAGCGACTGGGATAAGGTAGGGGAGAGGAAATGACGAAGCTGGAGAAATCTACATTCATTCCTTGTGGTTCGGGATTTCCTAAGCGAAAGAGGAGGCGCTCTTCCACCAGACGTCGTGTTGCCATGGTCTGGGGATGGAGAAGGCCAAGGGCCTGCATGATCTTGGCGGAGTGGGACGGGGAGATAAAGTTTTCAGCCGCGAGGCGGTTGAGTTGGTTGGTGCGGATGTCCCAGAGGTGTTCTCTGAAACTTTCCGCAAGGAGGTGGCCTGTGTCCCCAATGTAGAGGAGGCCACAACGGGTGCAGCGGATGCATTAAATGATGTGTGTGGAGGTGCAGTTGAATTTGTGCCGGATATGGAAGGATCCCTTGGGGCCTTGGAGGGAAGTGAGGGGGGAGGTGTGGGAGGAAGTTTTGCATTTCTTGTGGTTGCTGGGCAAGGTGCCGGGAATGGAGATTGGGTTGGTGCGTGGTGTGGACCTGACGAGGGAGTCACAGAGAGAGTGGTCTTTCCTGAGCGCTGATAGGGGAGAGGAGGGATACATATCCTTGGTGGTGGGGTCTGTTTGGAGGTGGCGGAAATGACGTAGGATGATACGATGTATCTGGAAGTTCGTGGAGTGGTAGGTAAGGATCAGTGGGGTTCTGTGCTGGTTGCGATTGGAGGGGTAGGGTTCAAGGGCGGTGGAGCGGGAAGTGGAGGAGATGCGGTGGAGAGCATCGTCAACCATGTCTGAGGGGAAATAGTGCTCTTTGAAGAAGTAGGCCATCTGGGTTGTTCGATATTGGAATTGGTCCACCTGTGAGCAAATGTGGTGGAGGCGAAGGAATTGGGAATATGGGATGGTGTTTTTCAGGGGGCAGGGTGGGAGGACGTGTAATCTCAGTAACTGTGGGAGTCGGTCGATTGAAAGGAAATGTCCGTGTTGAGTCAGTCACCCGAGATAGAAACGGAGAGGTCCAGGAAGGGGAGGGAGTTCTTCCTAACCATATCGGAAATTAAAGACAGTAAGTACCAAAAACTTTCATGTACTTATCCCCACATTCCGGATTCCTCAACAGTTCCAGTATCTTCCATCGGCCTCCGGAACCATTCAGGAGCCATTACCAACGCAGCCGCTGCAGCAGCCGCCGCAGCGAACCATGACGTCACTTACCCCCACACGGACCGTGCAGCCTCCGCGTCGCCGCCCAGACAACCGCCTCCACAATCGCCACCCCGCCCCCACGCCGGTTTCCGTCCCCACGCCTAACTCCGCCCACACGCTGATCTCCGCCCCCACTCCCTGCTCCAGCCCCACACCAGGTCCCAGGTCGTAGCTCCCAGCCCTGCCATACTTTCACTATCCCTCAAGATACACCCCCTCTGTGAGGATGAAAGATCAGCAGAGGCCTCAACTTCATCCCCCAATTGCTCCCGGATTAACGAGTTGAAGACGTGTCGAGACATCAAAAAATTCTTCTGCCGCCTTCGCCTCCGCGCCTACTTCTTCAACCAGTATTCTCGTCCACCCTCTGACGACCCCTTTTCCCGCCTCCACCAAACGCCATCCACCTGGACACCCCGTGCTGGCCTCTTACCTGCCCTCGATCTCTTCATAGCCAACTTCCGCCGCGACATTAACCGCCTCAACCTGTCCACCCCTCTCACATACTCTAACCTCTCACCCTCAGAACGTGCAGCCCTCCACTCCCTCCGCTCCAACCCCAACCTCACTATCAAACCAGCAGACAAGGGAGGCGCGGTAGTAGTTTGGTGCACCGACATTTATACTGCTGAGGTTAAATGCCAGCTCACAGACACCTCCTCCTACTGCCCCCTTGACAATGACCCCACCTCCCACCACCAAACCATCATCCCCCAGACCATCCATAAACTCATCACCTCTGGGGATCTCCCATCCACCGCCTCCAAACTCATAGTCGCATAACGCTGCACTGCCCATTTCTACGTCCTGCCCAAAATCCACAAACCTGACTGCCTCTGCTGACCCATTGTCTCAGCCTGCCCCTGCCCCACCGAACTCATCTCTGCATACTTCGGCGTGGTCATGTCCCCCTTTGTCCAAGAACTCCCCATCTACATTCGGGACACCACTCACTACCTCCAACTCCTCCATGATTTTCGCTTCCCCGACCGCCAACGCCTAATCTTCACCATGGACATCCAATCCTTATATACCTCCATTCCCCCATCACGAAGCTCTCAATGCCCTCCGCTTCTTCCTTTCCTACCGACCCAAATAGTACCCGTCCACTGACACCCTCCTTCGACTGACTGAACTGGTCCTCACTCTGAACAACTTCTCTTTGCAATCTTGCCAGTTACTCCAAACCAAAGGTGTAGCTATGGGCACCCGCATGGACCCCAGCTATGCCTGCCTCTTCGTCGGATATGTGGAACAGTCCATCTTCGGCAGCTACACTGGCACCACACCCCACCTTTTCCTCCGCTACATCAATGACTGCATCGGCGCTACCTCGTGCTCCCACGAGGAAATTGAACAGTTCATCCACTTTACGAACACGTTCCACTCCGACCACAAATATACCTGAACCGTTTTAGACTCCTCCCTCCCTTCCTCGACCTCTCCATTTCTATCTCGGGTGACCGACTCAACACGGACATTTCCTATAAACCCACCGACTCCCACAGCTACCTAGATTACGCCTCCTCCCACCCTGTCCCCTGTAAAAACGCGATCCCATCTTCCCAAATCCTTCGCCTCCGCCGCATCTGCTCCCAGGACGTCCAGTTCCAACATTGAACAACCCAGATAACCTACTTCTTCAAAGACCACAATTTCCCCTCAGACGTGGTTGCAGATGCTGTCCTATGCATCTCCTCCATCTCCCGCTCCTCCACCCTTGAATCCTGCCACTCCAATCGCCTCCAGGACTGAACCCCACTCGTCCTCTCCTACCCACCCACTAACCTCCAGATACATCGTATCATCCTTCGTCATTTCCACCACATCCAAACAGACCCCACCACCAATGATATGTTTCCCTCCACTCCCCTATCAGTGTTCCACAAAGGCCACTCACTTCGCGACTCCCTCGTCAGGTTCACACACGCCACCAACCAAACCTCCACTCCCGGCACGTTGCCCTGCAACCACAAGAAATGCAAAACTTGCTCCCACGCCTCCCCCTTCAATTCCCTCCAAGGCCCCAAGAGATCCTTCCATATCCGTGACAAATTCACCTGCACGTTCACACACATCATTTACTTCATCCGCTGCACGCAATGTGGTCTCCTCTACATTGGGGAGACAGGCCACCTATTTGTGGAATGTTTCAGAGAACACCTGTGGGACACAAGCACCCACCAACCCAAAACGGGTGGCTGAATACTTTAACTCTCCGTCCCACTCCACCAAGGTCATGCAAGTCCTTGGTCTCCTCCATCGCCAGTCAATGGCAACACGACGCCTGGTGGAAGAGCGCCTCATCTTCCGCCTAGGAACCCTCCAACCACAAGAAATGAATGCAGTTTTCTCCAGCTTCCTAATTTCCCCTCCCCCCAACTTATCTCATTCCCTACCCTCGGACTCAGCACCGCCTTCCTGACCTGCAATCTTCTTCCAGACCACTCCGCCCCGACCCCTCTCCGGTCTATCACCCTCACCTTAACCTCCTTCCACCTATCGCATTCCCAATGTCCCTCCCCCAAGGCCCTCCTCCCTAACTTTTATCTTAGCCTGCTTGGCACACCTTTCTCATTCCTGAAGAAGGGCTTATGCCCGAAACGTCGATTCTCCTGCTCCTTGGATGGTGCCTGACCTGCTGCGCTTTTCCAGCAGTACATTTTTCAGCTCTGATCTACAGCATCTGCAGTCCTCACTTTCTCCCAATCAAAACGGGAATCAGTTTCTTTATATGCTGACTCTGTCCTCCACCACGAAATGAATGAGCGCAATGAGCTCATTGTACACTTATATCTGTCGGCGTGTGTGTCCCTCGTTAAATTCAATGCCTGGGTATAAAATTGACTTTGCTGATGACGACGAGGCCACTTTACGGAATATCATCGAATAGCAATAGATCTCACAAGTATCGAGTTACCAGTGAGCACACTGTGAAGACG
>NW_025204771.1:5171-9836 GCF_004010195.1 Chiloscyllium plagiosum | reverse complement strand
TTAACTTTCACCGTACTCTCTCTGCGCCCTCGCACTCATTACCTGTTGCAGCACCTACCCCCTAACAAGGCTCATACCCTATCTCCAAATAAGGCTCAGGCTCTACCACTCTCACTATTGAATTTAGCACCTACCACATCCCCCCACCCCCCCACCACCACCACCCCGCGCGTTCTCTCTCCCTCCAATATACTCCCAACACTAATAACAATGCATGGATACAACACTATGGACTGACTCCCTCCGGACACCTCACCATTCCCCCTCCCCTTCCACCTACACCAGCATTAACAGCAGGGACACACACTCCCATCACTACTCCCTTACCCCCCTTTCTCTCATTCCAGGAGAAACGGACTGTAATAGGAGAGAAAGGGCCAAGCCAGATGGTTGAGCACCCGATATCTGATCCCGCCTCCACACCCCCTCCCCAACCATGTGGGGAGGATCCTGGTATGAGCCAGAGAGGACCGGGAGGTGTCGTATGGAGATTCCTCGACATCCATGTCCCTCGAACTAAGTAAAAAAAACAATGTTCAGTGAATGGCAATTCGCAATTTAAACATTCTGTCAGTTCTCACAATTTTCTCCCTACCAAAACAACAAATATCACATTGCAGAGCGATACAGACACAAAAATATTCAGAGACATATGTAACCACGCCAATATACTGACACTTACAGTACATATATGGAGGTGGACCCGCACACGTGTAGTGGCATACGGAGACATAGACAGTCGCCCACAAATAGACACAAGCACAAGTAAAACGCAGAGGCTAATACACAGATAAACCGATGTCAGCACATAAATACACAAACACACAGACACATGAACAAACACACACAAGTGCACACATGGACCCATAGAGACACAGACACTAGTGCTTATGAAACAGAGATAGATAGGTTTTTGATGAATAAGCATGTCAAGAGTTACAGAGAGTAGTCAAGAGAATGGTGTTGAGAAATTTCTAAGCCACTATTTAATGGCATTCAGAGTCGATGGGTCGAATGTCCTAATTCTGCGTTTTTAATGCCCGTGTGGTGTCATGCTATCAGTTATTATCTTCCTGGGACACGAGCAGAGAATGAGTTTAATACATATTTGATTGAAAAAAGTCAGTGGTCCTATTGGACAGGTTTAGAGGGCTGAATGGTTTATGTCTATGCCTAATTATTCTGTCCTTCTGTTTCAAAAGAGGTGGAGATTTCATGTTAGGTTAACACAGTTTAAAATAACAGGGTCCACGCTGAAATAAGGTCGCCCCTTTCACTTTAGTGTTGTACTATCTGTAGGGTCCTCATCCTCAGGGAGCAGTGAAGACTCGGTTTTTGAAGATATTCAAGGCTGAGCTCGAGTGATCTTTGCTGGACAGGAGGGTCAATATTTATTGGGAACAGGAGACGGATCGTCAAACACAATCGGTTCAGTCATGAGCATTCTGACTGGAGGCACCGAATGGCCAACTACTTCCCCTACCCCATGTGTTGTTCCCTCAATCCACCCTCGAGGCTGTTACAGAGACATGCTGCTGTCCCTACGTCATGCCTTGTTCTCGTAATCCACATTCGATGCTGTTACAGAGATGTACTGCTGCCCTATCCCATGTGTCGTTACCTCAAGCCACCCTTCAATACGGTTACAGAAATATACTGCTGGCCCTACCCAATGTGTTGTTCCCTCAATCGACCCTCGATGCTGTTACATTGAAATACTGCTGCCATTATCCCATGCATTGTGCCCTCCATCCACCCCTCGAAGCTGTTTACAGAGATAGGGGACCAATCATTATCGTTACCATGAGACTGGAGGAGACCATTCTGCCTATTTAATGAGTTATACAGGAAAATAAAACGAATCATTTTAGCTCATTGAGTACATTTTACTGCACAGGACGCCATGTAGACATCTGAGCTGCTGCACAGGAAGCTGTTGCTAACAGGAAATAGAGAGTAGAGATAAATGCTTATTTTCACATTACAAATCTGTAACAGGTGGAGTGCCTCAGAGATCACTATGGGATCATCAACGATCAATATCTGCATCAAAGATCTGGAGGAAGGGACTGGATATATCAAAGCCCAATTAGCTTCAACACCAAGCTGGTCATCCAGTATGTCATCAAATGGAGGTCGTGTGTCATCAATGTGATATAGGCAAAGGGAGATTCGTGAGCAAACCTTCACCAGATATAGCATAATGTGAGTTGTCCATTTTGGATGGAAGGATAAAACAATGGTAAACAATTTAAGTGGAGTGAGATTGCAGAACTCTGTGATACAGACAGCATTCATGATCCTGGTACACGAATCATATGCAGTTACTCTGCACTTACTGTTAGTGATTTGGAAGCTAAGTGGAATGATTGTGTTTCTGGCAAAGGGTACCAGGTTTAATCAGGAATGTTTTACTGCGTCTGTACCGGTAAAAGTGAGGAGTGCAGTTGCTGGAGATCAGAGTCGAACAGTGTGAGGCTGGAAAAGCACAGCCAATCAGGCAGCATCCGAGGAGCAGGAGAATTGGCGTCACGGATATAAGTCCTTCATCAGGACTGTGCCCAAAACATCGAGTTTCCTGCTCGTAGGGTGCTGCCTGACCTGTTGTGCTTTTCCAGCATCACATTTTCCGAGTCTACATCTGTACAGGGCAGAGCGAAGACCACATCTGACACATTATGTGCAGTTTTGATCCCTTAACGTAAAAAACAGTTTTAGAAGCTTATTAACAATGTTTTGGTCACACTTTCCTGGAATAAAGGGCTTTTGTTCTGAAACATTATCAGTTTTGGACTTGGATGAGAAATCATTTTGAAACATACACGATTTTGAGAAAAATCAGCTGGATGCATATTTTCTCTTCTCAGGGAGACAAAAACTATGGAATAAATTTTAAGAATAAAATGTATTGATTTTAGCACAGATATTATAAAGATATCAAACGATTTTTAAAAATTAAGCATATGCGTACCAACATATCATCAAATTATATAACAAGAATTTTCTCCTTTGCTAATGAAAGGCACTGTGTATAACAACAGCAATGATGCACTTGCATATCGTCCATTATGATCCATTCCAGAGAATGTTCACGACAAGCGCACGCGGTCCAGTTTGGTGTTCAGTTGACATGATTGCATGTTTCAACACAGAGAGGGAGAACAATGTTCCCTGCCTGAGAAGCTGCAACCGATTGATCCCTCGATCTTCTTTTGTTCCACCTGACAACAGTAAATTTCTGACTCACCTCTACCTGATGAGTCGTGGAGAATCCCTGATGAGAGATTCATTGGAATCTCCCTAACGTCTGAAGCATAGGGCATTCAGTTAATTCCAACTATTCTGGGAGAAATCACATCACAAGTAGCTTGTCTGAGCAAAATGGGCGGCATTGCAGCTGAGTGGTTAGCACTGCTACCTCACAGCACCAGGGTCCCAGGTTTGATTCCAGCCTCGGGCGACTGTCTCTGTGGAGTTTGCATATTCTCCCGTGTCTGCGTGGGTTTCCCGGTTTCCTCACACAGGTCCAAAAATATGCAGTTCAGGTGAATTAGCCCTGCTAAAATGCCCATAGTGTTTGGTGCATTGGTCAGAGGGAAATGGCACTTGATGGGTTAATTTTCAGGGGGTCGGTGTCGACTTGTTGGACCGAAGGGCCTGTTTCCACGCTGTGGAGAATCTAATTTAATAACTTCAGTGGACAGAATAACATTTGGGACAGTCTTTCGTCTATCCACTTGTTCAACTATTATGAAACTCTGGAAAGCTTTCATGTTTCTGTTTTGTCTTAAGTTGTGTGTGTGTGTGTGTTTCACATTTTTCTAGAAGATGAGCCAGGCTGACATTTATATCATTAGCCATATCACTAAACTTTGAAATTTGTTGTAAACAGTGGAGCAGTGTGACTGCAAAAGGAAACACTGACCCTGCAACATTGATTGGACCACGAATGACAAATTCTAAAAGGGCTGTTCAAGTGGGAAGTGAACTTCCCCAGAGGTTTGTGGTGCCTGGATGTTTACTTTTATTCAAAGTTGTGTCTGTTAAATATTTGATAGACAATTGAATGTAGGACAATAGTGCATGTACAGAAGAAGTACTGCTGTGACCACAATCAGATCAGCTGCGATCTTAGTGCGTGGCAGAGCGAAGACAAAGTGCCTAATGTCCCACTCCTACTCCTCAGTCCGATGTTCCTATATTCCATTCAGCCCCTCACAGCTCCTGCACAGGATTGGATGGAGGCCACTTGCTGGAAATACCTGGTGAACATACCTGGTAATACAGGATCTCCTTCTGTCCCTTATAATTGTCTCACACAGTTTGGCATGGGTTGATAAATGTTAATTCAAAACCCAGGCTGATCTCAAAAGACGCCTCTGGTCTATTTATAGAACGTCTCCTCTCTGAAACTTGTGCTTCATTTGTTGGTTATGGTGCAGACCCAGATTCACGGTGAATACAGTCACCATACCTCACCCAGAGATGACTCATAAAATGCTTTGCTCTGTCGAACTGTAACGTCTAAAAACGGAATATTCGGGAAAATTACAAACATTAACTTTTTAATTACAGAATATGAGAACATAAGAATTTTAGAACAGGATCGGATGTTAATTCGGAATGTCAGGCCTGCCGTGCCATTGTATAAGATTATGGATGATC
>NW_025204771.1:0-2014 GCF_004010195.1 Chiloscyllium plagiosum | reverse complement strand
AGGAACACCAACTAAAGCGAGGATGGGATAGTAACCACCTTGAGTAATCGAAAGGATATCTTCGATCCGTGTTGCTAATGGTATCCAAGGCTGAGAAAGGTAGTAAAGACCTTCGGATAAACTCCTGTTCATTGTTGGAACGTTCCAGTCAAATGTTCTCAGATTCTGACCTCTCCTTCCCCTCTCTCTGGAGCTGCTGATCCCTGTTAGTGCTGTCGGTGATGCCCCTGCTCATACTATGGGATATCACATCGAACCAGGCCTTAGGTGAAGAAGAGGCTAATGCTCCAGTGACACACTTAGGATCCACAGCGACTGACATTAATCACAGTCGCTGAACAAATAGCTCCAGTTGACCCATTTCAATTCAATAGAGTTATTATTAAATTTCAAAATAACGTATAAAAGTTACACATTCAGAGTGGGAGATGTGAGGGTGACTGAGGGAAGGAATGTTGGAGATGGTAAATTGATTGTGTGTTATCATTCAATCTGAATTGGATGTGGGAGTAATGACAGAGGATTGTCAGAACATAAAAGCGTTTCCCTGTTTATAATTGGAAACATACAGTCTGCAACTAGTGATCAGTCATTACAATATTAAAAAATCATTAAGACAATTTTTATAGTCGATAATCTGACAGGAAAATGTGCCTAAGACAACATGGGGTTATAATAGACAAACGGCATGGATATGTTAACAGTGAATTATCCCTGACAAATGCAATTCAGATTGTTACTCCAAGATCAGAGAGGGCAGGTCAGGGTCATGCTGTTGATTTATTAATGCCAATCAACTGTGATGAAGTGCCACTTACAGGGCTTCAATTACAATGTGGTTATAGCATTGGAGTGGAGATAGAAAACATTCAGAATTAGGGGACATGGCAGCTGAGACGAGAGTGAGGGAACATGATATTGCCAATTCATCCGTATTAGAACGCTCCTCTTTATAAATCATTTGAAGATCAGATGCAAGTGTAAGTCTACAATGAGGACTGAGGAGAGCAAATATTACAAAAGACCGTACGACTAGGAGTAGAAACTTGGCCATTCAGCCCATCCAGTCTGTTCAAACATCAATCAAAGCTGATAAATTTCTCAAACCCATTCTCCCCATAACCCTTGATCCTCTTTACAATTCAGAACCTATCCTACGCAGGCTTAAATATACTCAATGACCTGGCCTCCACAGCCTTCTGTGGCAGTGAATTCCATAGACTCACAATGCTCTGGCTGAAGAAGTTACTCGTTAACTCTGTTCTAAAAGGTCTTCGTGGTGGTCTATGTCTGCTTCGGATCCTAGTCTTTCCCACCAATGGACACAAGTTTCAAAACTCCACTCTGTCCAGGTCATTCAGTATTCTGCACGTTTGAATTAGATTCCCCCTCATCCTTCTAAACACCATCGTGTATCGACCCAGGCCCTCAAACGTTCTTCATATGTTAAGCTTTTCATTCCTGGGACCATTCCAGTGAACCTCCTCTGAATACGCTCCAGGACCAGTACATATCTGCTGAGACATAAAATCCAAAATTGCACACAATAATCGAAATATGACCTGACCAGAGCTTTTTAGTGCCTTGTAAGTTCATCCCGCTTTTAACTTCAATTCCTCTCGAAATAAATCCCTTCATTGTTTTTGCCTTCCTAACTACTGACTCAACTTGCAAGTTTACCTTGAGTGACGCCTGTACTAGGATTCCCAAGTTTCTTTGCATTTCAGACTTCTGAATTTTCTCCCCATTTAGAAAATAGTCCATGCCTCTATTCTTCATACCAAAGTGCATGACCTCAGACTAGTGCATGTTTTACTCCATCTCCCACTGCTTTGCCTATCTCCTCACCTGTCCAAATCCTTCTGCAGCTTCTCTGCCTCCTCAGTGCTACCTCTCCCTCTACATATCTTTGAATATCCGTTCCTCCGTTTGTCCTCTGTTCCATCATCTAGATCATTAACGTACAATGTAAAAGGTTGTTCCAACACTGAGTCTTGCAGAACACATTATATCA
>NW_025204770.1:0-9835 GCF_004010195.1 Chiloscyllium plagiosum | reverse complement strand
AAGCTTTCCCACTCACACCTCAGTCCCTTTCCCCACCTTGTTTTCCAAGGGGAGCTCAGGTTTTGCCCCTTTCTCTTTTCAGGCCATTTACATATTGATTGGGAGTTACTGGAACACAATTAGCAAATTCCTCCCTAACAAACGCTGAACATTGGCAGTCCCAGTCTGGGTTTGGAAAGTTTAAAACCCCTATCATAACAGCCCTATTATTATGTTTGATATTTGTTCCTCAGTCTGCACAGATTATTCGGGGTCAGCAGTCCGATCGTATCAAAGTGATGACCCATTCTTATTTCTCATATGCACTAACATAGCTTCACTGGGTGATCCCACAGGAATATCCTCTCTCAGTACTGCTGTGATGATTCATGCAATTAAAACCCACCACCACGCGTCCTCTCTTGCCTCCTCTTCAATGCTTCCTGCAGCATCTCTACCTTGAAACAATGAGTTGCCAGTCCTGTCCCTCCCTCAGCTGTGTTTCTGTGATAACTATAATCTTCCAGTTTGATGTTCCAATCCATGCCCTGAGTTCATCTTCCTTAGCTGTCAGGCCCCTTGCATTGAAATACATGTAGTTTAATAACCAGTTCCCCCCCCCAACCCCCGCCATTCCCTGCTTATGTTCTTGCCTGCCTTTTCTTTTGAAATCACTCTCTTTAACTTGTGTACCAGCCTCAACCTTCTTTCTGGCCTTACGACTGCTTAAATCCAACACCCTGCCAGACTAGGTTATATCCTCTCAAGCAGCTCTAGCACTTCACACCTCAAGGGTATGGGTCCCTCTCCCGCTCCCAGTTGAGGTGCCTTTCCCACCCTGTCTCCCCGTGCTGACACCTTTAGGGATCTATGGACTTGTCCACCATGGTCCCTGTATTCCTCAGTACTCCGCAAGGAAGATCCCTGTGGTACACCCGCTGGAGAAAGTATTCTATCCACCAATTTTGCATCCAATTTACCAACTTGCCTTGGAACCCAGTCCTTTTGGACCATCCTTCCATTTTGGATCTTGTCAAAGGACTTATTCGAGTCCATGTAAACCACACCATCTGCAATATACTTAAGCACCATTTCAAAAAGACTGAACTGAATTCCTCAGACAGTACCTTCCTCTGCCAAATCCGTGATGACTAAACCGAGTTAGTCCTTACCTTTGCAAGTGTCGATTCATCCTCGCAATTGTTTCCAATAATTTCCCTCCCCCTGCTGTCAGACTATCTGCTCTGTAATTACCTGGCCTATCCCTGCTGCCATTCCTGAATAAAGGAACCACATTAGCTATCCTCCAGTCATTCCGCACTTCATCTGTGGCCAGCAAAGTATTAAATATATCCGCCAGGGCCCCAACAATCTCTGGGTAATTAGCATGGGGTCAAAGAATGCTTGTCCAGGCAGTGACACCCACATCCCATGAATGAATAAATAAAAATACATCTGTCCCTCCCTACTTCTGCAAACGCCTCCAGCTGCAGCAATTCGTATTGGCTTTGTAACACCGTTCAGGCCCTGACAGCTCTCTGTAACACTCTCACCATCTCCAGCATCTTCACCTCCCCCTGTTCCTATCATGTCAATGAGCCCTGACAACGATTCCCCTTCCCACTGCCCTCCCCCCACTAGCAGACCCTTTACAATCCCTTCAAGATTTACTCCTAAAACACCCTCTCACTTCAGGATTTTAAGTTCTTTGTGGTGATCTTCGCAGC
This sequence comes from Chiloscyllium plagiosum, assembly GCF_004010195.1. NCBI lineage: Eukaryota > Metazoa > Chordata > Chondrichthyes > Orectolobiformes > Hemiscylliidae > Chiloscyllium > Chiloscyllium plagiosum. Next base: position 8,129 of record NW_025204770.1, on the reverse strand, counting down.
CTCATAATCTAGTATGATCCATTTTATCCTGAGTGAGGGACCGGTGGGGATTTCTTGTTGAGTTTTTGTCTGTTTCAGTGGAATGTCCTTTTGTTGAGTATTTTTCACTGTTCCTTCAAATGTTTTCCACTGTTCATTTACAGGCACATATTGCAGTCTGTTTAGCCTGTTTATCTTGGTCAGTTCTCTCCAACTCATGTAATTGGCTATTTTTGTTTCTAGTTGTAGCTTGTCCTTTGTGTGATTCACTTTAAAACTTTATATTTCTTTAAACGGCATTTTATCAACATTTCCCGGAGGATCACTCCAGGTGACATTACTCATTCGCTCAGTTTCATCACACAACTGTCGCTCTGAGACGGTTACACCCCTAGCCAGTTGCACAATGTGTTATTCAAAGAAACACTGAAAAAAAATTCTCTGAACTCCTCTTCGAATATCACTGTTGTCAGTGTGATTGTTCCAGATTATGCGAATATTGACATTTCACTAAATTTTCACAGTGCATTTATTAAAAATTCCAATGAGTTCCTATTTATTGCAGTGACGAGCAATGAAATACTGTTCAGTAATCTAAAACTGTTCTGCTGCTTGTGTCCTTGGCAAGTAGTAGCCAGAATTTACATTCATACTGACTCTACTTCATGATCTGAGGCCAAATGATTTCTCTGTAATGCCTTTGGTATCCATTATTGTTAGCGTTACCCATTTTGCCTGAGTTTCCGCAAGATTGTGATCCATTGAATATTTATGTCCACCTTTTATTCACCCTGTAACCACATCTCTCTGGTGTCTAAATCTCTTTTATCTCTGTGTCACAAAATCAATCTTTTTTATTGAAGAGACTTTATCTATTCCAAAAAAAAACATAATTTACTCTTTCCCACAATTTCCTGTCACAAATGGATTTTCTGATGTACAGTTTTAGTTAAACTTCGTCCCATCCTGTTCCTTTCTGTTGTCTTCAGCAACATTCCCATGCTGCTCCCATACTTCACCTTTTCTCTTTGGATTTGGAAAGCTCCTTTCACCTGAACGCTGTCCCTGCCTCCACTCCGTCAGTTTACAGCCCTGCCCATAAACCTACCGACGTGATTGGCCAGCACACTGGTCCCAGCACAGTTCCATTGGGACAATCCGAATGGATTTTTTTAAAAATCAGTTATGGGATGTGGGTGTCTCTGGCTGACTAGCCTTTATTGTCCATCCATGTCCTGCCCTTGAGCTGAGAAGCTGGCTCGGCCACATCAGTTGGTAATTGAGAGGCAAACACTTTGCTGTGGGTATTTCGTGTAGACCACATGAGAGTGAACTGTTGTCTTTCTCTGAAGGTCAATTGTTTGGATTTTTATCAATACTTATTTATGGATTGTTAATTCCAATTTTTAAAAAGAATATTCATTTGAAATGCCACCATTTCAAATGGTGGTATTCAAACCTGCCTCCCCTGAACATTAGCTGAAGTTTGGGATACATGCGCTAACAATAATACCACTAGGCCATCACTTCGCCTGCTCATTCCTGACCAGTTATACAATTGCATCATGAAGCAAAACCCGTTCTTCCGACACAATTGTGCGATCCTGCCATCTTCCTGCACTCTAGTGATATCACTCGGTCTCTCTCCATGTGGTAACCTACACTGTAAGGGTCGAATTGCTGCCTCTGTCAGCGCCTCTCATTCTTGCATCTACTGCAGCTCCTGAGCCAACAGAGTTCTCCACTCCAAAGAGATGCAGCAGCACAAGCCATAGATGGAGACTGGGATTTTCCAGATCTCTGTATAACTCAGTGCCATTCTCCACATGTAACCCTGATTGCATCAGTCTAATTTCCCATTCTGTCTATCTCTCTATCTCCTGTAGGTACTCAGGAAGTTTCTGACTCAATAGACTTCCCAATTGCTGGTGTATCGTCCATCGCCACATTGAAGATGGTCGGTCAGCCAGAGAGACAAAGTGCAGGGAAATCTGGAGCCTTCAATAAATCCTGCAGTGAGGTAAGATCACTCAGTGCACAGAGCCATGAGAGAGCTCCAAACATCAGCTAACAAGATATGACATGGATATAGTGCTGGAGGGGGAGCACAGTACAGACACACCCTAGGCTCAATCACTACCCCGACTGTAAGTTTTGTTATATAAGTCGGCACCGGGGGTGGCACAGTTATCAATCCAGGCCTGTGCTGTCTTAGCGAACATCGGTACAACAGAGGGGAAAGCAGGCTTCCCGTGAAGAGTTATAATGCTGACTGGGAACTTTCTGTACTGTGCTGTCCCTCCAACACTGTACCTATGTCACATCTTGTGGACCAAATATCTGACATGTCCCACATATTTGTTGCTCAAATTCCTGCTGACTGCTGAGGGCCTGTAGTACAGTCATACCAAACTGACGACCCATTCTCATTTCTCAGTTTCACTATTACAGCTTCACTGAGCGATCACGAGGAATATCCTCTCTACATTCTGCAGTGATGTTTTCACTGATCAAAACATCCGCTCCTCTTCCTCCTCAAATGCCTCTCCTTCGCTCCGTCCTGTAGCATCTGTACCCCAGAACATTAAGTTGCTTGGCCTATCCTTCCCTCAGCTGTACCTCTAATTCCTGTATTATCCCAGTCCCATGTTCCTATCCATACCGTGCATTCATCTGCTTTCCTGTCAGGCATTTTATATCAAAGTAAATGCAGCTTAATACATCAGTTTTCCCTCATCGCCTGCTGTGCTCTTGCCTGCCTTGTCAATTGAAATGACTCTCTTGAAATTCTGATCCAGCCTCAACCTTCAGACTGTAGCCTGAGATCGTCCCCCTCACTGTGGACAACACCCTCACCTTTCATGTCATCTGCAAACCTCCTAATGATACTTTCTGCTTTCACATGCAACTCATTAATGTACATAATAAAGAGCAACGGTTGCTGCACAGATCCCTGTGGTACACCCGCTGGACAAAGGCTTTCAATCACAAAACCAATCCTCCAACAATTTTGGATTCAATTTCCTTATGCTTTGGATCCCATGGGCTCTTCCCATTTGGATGAGCCGTCCATGTGGGACCTTGTCAAAGACCTTAATGAACTCCATGGAACCCACGTCATCTGCACTGCCCTCATCAATATTTTTAATTGTAATTTCAAAGAAAAGTTAGCTGAAGTCATCAGACAGGATCTTCTCCTACCAAATCTGTACTGAGTATCCCTAATCGATCCCTGCCTTTCCAATTATTAATTCAAATTGACCCTCACAATTGTTTCCAATAATTTCCCTCGCACTGATGTTGGGCTATACTCTCTAAATACCTGGCCTATTCCTGCTGCCCTTCTTGAATTTCACCTGTGGCCAGCAAAGTATTACATTTCTCTGCCAGGGCCCCAGAGACACATTTCATTGGGCACTGGGGATTTCTCCACCTTTTATACCTGTGAAAACATTTAATACCTCTTCCTTATTGGTCTTAACATGTTCTGGGATCACACCATTCCACTTAAATCCCCGGCTACAATGTCTTTCTCCTGTGTGAATACAGATGGGAATATTCATTGAAGACCTCACCTACTTCCTCTGGTTCCATGTACCGATTGCCCCTTTGGTTTCTAATAGGCTCCACTCTTCTCCCAGTAATCCTCTTTCTCTAACAAGCTGATAAAATATCTTGTGGCTTTTCAAAAATCGTATCTGCCAAATATATTTCTTGTCTATTGTTTGCCTTTCATTTTCGACAATCCCCTTTCACTCGATGAAATTTTGAACAGCTTCACCTGTTTTTATTGCACTGTACTTTCTTTATGAAACTCACAATATCGCTGAATCAGTGTTTGCTGGACACGTCGCCTTTACTATTCACTCCATAGGAACACGCTGGCCCTGAATTCTCACTGTAGCACTTTAAAATACTCCCACTTTCCAAATATAGACCCAACTGCAGGTTGGTCCTCACAGTCTCTGTCTAATGATACTGATAGGAGATATTGATAATATTGATACTGATAGGTGACTCCGTTGTGAGGGGGACAAGCAGGAGACTGTGTGGCTGCAGAAGTGACCCCAGGATGGTCTGCTCCCTCCTGGGTCCCAAGGTCAAGAATGTCTCTGAGCGGTTGCAGAACATTCTGAAGGGGGAGCGTGAAAAGCCAGAGGTCATTGTGCAATTGGTACACATGCCATAGTTAAACAAAGGGATGGGGTCTTGTGAAATGTGCACAGGTAGTTTGATTAGTTTAGATTCTCTACATTATAGAAACAGGCCTTTTGGCCCAACAAGTCCACACCGACCCACCAAAGAGTGTGTCTCTTTACCCTCTCCATGCCCCTCATGATTTTATAAACCTCTGTACCCTTCGACGGTCTGGGGAAAACAGCCCCAGCCTGTTCAGCCTCTCCCTAGAGCTCAAACCTTCCAATCCTGGCAACATCCTTGTAAATATGTTCTGATCCCTTTCAAGTTTCACAACATCCTTACAATAGGACGTTGACCAGAATTGCCCACAATATTCCAAAAGTGACCTAACCAATGTCCTGTACAGCCATAACATGACCTCCCAACTCCTGTGCTCAGTAGTCTGACGTATAAAAGAAAGCATACCAAATGCCTTCCTCACTATCATACCTACCTGCAACTCTGCTTTCAAGGAGCTATGAACCTGCACTCCAATATCTCTATGTTCAGCAACACTTCGTTAGACCTTACTATTAACTGTATAAGTCCAGCAAAGATTTGCTTTTGCAAAATGCAGTACCTCGCATTTATCTGAATTAAACTCCATCTGCCATTTCTCAGCCCATTGGCCCATCTGATCAAGATCCCATTGTTATCGGAAGTAACCTCTTTTGCTGACCACTACACCTGCAATCTGTCGTCAACTGAAAACTTATAAACTATACCTCTTATGCTTACATCCAAATCATTTATGTAAACAATGCAAAGTATTGGACCAGCACTGATACTTGTGGCATTGCACTGGTCACAGGCCTCCAGTTTGAAAACCAACCACCCCCACCACACTCTGTCTTCCACCTTTGAGCCAGTTCTGTAGCAATTGGCTAGTTCTCCCTGTATTCCGTGAGATCTAACCTTGCTAACCAGTCTCCCACGGGGAATCTTGTTGAACGCCTTACTGAAATCCATAAAGATCACATCCACCGCTCTGCTCTCATCAATCCACTCTGTTACTTCTTCGAAAATCTCAATCAAGTTTGTGAGACATGATTTCCCACCTTAAAGCAATGTTGACTGTCCCGAATCAGTCCTTGCCTTTCCAAATACATGTACATCCTGTTCCTTACGATTCCCTCCAACAACTTGCCCACCGATGTCAGGCTCAACAGTCTATCGTTTCCTGGATTTTCTTTACTGACTTCCTTAAATAGTAGCAACACGATAGCCAACCTCCAGTCTCCTGGTTCTGATGTCCTGTTTCTAGAGATCTTTACCGGAATGGGTGAGCACAGCTTCAAATTGCCAGGCTGGGAGATGTGAATTCCGGTGTGAATATATTTGCCCGTTCTATCTGTGTGCCTGATACTGACCTGGTGGTGCTCCGGTAGAAAGCACTCTCTGTGCATCTGGTAACAACCAGATCTATGTTACTGACCAGAGCTCACCTCATCAAAGCCTTTATTTGGAATGTTCTTTATTTTAACATTTTTAAATGGCAATTTTGTGAGATGCAGGAATTGAGGAGTTGTCATTTTTGAAAGAATGAAACTTGTGCCATTGACCCTGGCCCATGCAATGGGGATTCGTGGATTCTGTTGTTCTCTGCAGACTATCACTCAGAGGGTTGTATCACCAGGGAATCTGAGTGCAGATGGTCTTTGCCTGGTAGAATGTGAATTTACCAGTTTATGTCAGCTAGGGCACAGGGTTTCTGAAAATGCATAACTCTGTAAATACTTCACTGACTGATTCAGGGTGAGTGCACTGGGCCCTGAGTTCCAGGAACTGGGAAACCTCATGCTGTTTGTATGTGGGGCTTGGCACCAGACTGGGTGAGAGCAGCTCCTTGAATCAATGACAGGTATGAAGCTTGGGATCCTCCTGCTGTGTTTGCCCTTGTGCCATATCGTTTTCTCCCTCTCATTAGTGAGTGTGCCATGTTCTCCAGTCCTGACAAAGTTCACTCCCTGTAAACCCTTCCAGTTGTTATTCATCTCCCTTCTCTCTCACTCCCTCCATCGCTTCAAACGTGGCATTTGTCTCATATCTCCTGCAGTCCCAACTTCCCTTGCTCCTTGCATTCCTTTGAACTGTGTGGGAACAAACCTAGAGGTGCTTTGGGCCATTGGAAGAAAAAGACAACTCCCTCTTCTCACCTTTGTCAAACAGAGTCTCGTTGTCTGCCTCTCTCCCATAAGAGAAGGAAGCAGCATTTCAGCATCCACCCTGTCCATTCCCCTGAGGATCTGTACAGTTTAATGAGGAAGACTGTCCTCACGATGACCCTCAGTGGCACAGCATCGAAGTGACATGCTTATGTTCCTAGAATTTTTGCGACCACTTCCTTTTGCTCGATCCCTCCATCATTCGGAAGCCTTCCCCAGTTTGGACAGTGCTCCAAACCAATAATTATTGAGAATGCTCCAACCCCCTATCTCCATAAACTGCCCACATTGCTACAATCCTCCTTGTCTGTGAGAACCCCTCCAGCTTTTACAGTTCATCCAAATTATTGCATCTCCTACAGCCCTCACCAGCTCCGTATGCTCCAGTCACTACATTTATCCATGCATTTGTAAACCACTCCAAATCTACCTATCTTTCCAAAGTCCAACAGTTCCAAAAACCATCCCTGTACATGAAACTTCCACCAGAGACCACTGGCCACCATATCTCTGTAATCCCCTGCGCATCTCTCTATCTCTGTTCCAGGTTCAGTCCCTCTAACTCTACTTCCATGTACAATATCATCAAGTCCCTGTAATCCTCCCGAACTGTGGAACCTCCAAAAGGCCTTACAATTCTATCTCGGTCTCCAACTGCCTGCAGTGATTTGAAACTTCGGCAATTAAAGTCAGAGAATTATAGAGATGTACAGCATGGAAACAGACCTTCGGTCCAACTTGTCCATGACAACCCAGTCGCACCAACCAGCACCTAGCAAAATCTCCCTCTAAACCCTTCCTATTCATGTACCCATCCAGATGCCTTATAAGTGTTGCAATTGTACTAGGCTCCACCACTTCTTCTGGGAGCTCATTCCATACACGTACCACCCTCTGTGTGAAAAGGTTGCCCCTTAGGTATCTTTTATATCTTTCCCCTCTCACCCTAAACCTATGCCTTCTCGTTCTGGACACCCGACCCCAGGGAAAAAGACTTTGCCTATTTATCCTATCCATACCCCTCATGATTTTATACACCTGTGTAAGTCACCCTTGAACCTCTGACAGTCCAGTGAAAACAGCCCCAGCCAGTTCAGCCTCTCTGTAGCTCAAATCCTCCAACCCTGGCAACATCCTTGTAAATCGTTTCTGATCCCTTTTAAATTTCATAACAGCCTCCTGATAGGAAGGGGACCAGAATTGCACATGGTATTCCAAAATTGGCCTAACAATGTCCTGTACAGCCGCAACATGACCTCCCGACTCCTGTGCTCAATACTCTGACCAATAAAGGAATGCATACCAAGTGCCTTCTTTGCTATCCGATCGACCTGTGACTCGACTTTCAAGGACCTCTGTACTTCATTTGAAAAATTGGATAGACAGATGGAGTGGCCTGAGATCTTGTGTGTAAAGGTAGTTCAGTCTAAGCGATTAGGCAGAGCCAGTGAGGTATTTGCAGTTCTATCTCATGAGTGGTCAAGAGATTATGCACATGTCAAACAGGCTATTATAAGCGCTTACGGATTAGTACCAAAAGCTTATTGACAGCGGTTCAGAAACACAAAGAAGGAACCAGGACAGACTTATGTGGAGTTCTAAAGCATTAAGCATAGTAATCTTTCTACAACATCTCCAGACTCTATGCCCCTCCCTATCATGTTGAGCTGTTCCAACACCCACAAGCTTTCCTGCCTGTGTACACGATCAAGTTGATACAACCCTTCTGATTTCTGTCGTGTCCTGCAGGCCCGTTTTTGTGAATTCTGCCGACCACTAATACTCTCCCTATCTGTGTAAATACCT
>NW_025204769.1:8993-9833 GCF_004010195.1 Chiloscyllium plagiosum | reverse complement strand
GTTTTCAAGTGAACGTGTAAGAGATGATGTGCTAATGGGAACTTAGCTCATACATCGCCCTGAGAACTTACACTGGCCCTCGTTTCATCAGGACCTAAATGTTACCTTTCACTGTGTTCATCTGGAAGATTTTAAACAATAGCATTATAGAATCAGAACGATGTGGAAACAAGCCAGACGCAACAAATGTCTAAAGAGCATGCCACATAGAGTCACCACTCTACACTACATTTCCAATCGTTCGCCCAAACGTCTCTGGCCACAGGTGGAAAACCACCTAAACTGCGCACCTTGTACTGTGGGTCGAAACACACACACACGTGGGAGAATGTGAAAACTCTACACGGGAAGTCCCCGAAGGCTGGGGTTCAAATTAGGTCCTTGGTGCTGTGAGGCATCAGTGCTGAACACCATAATATTCTACTGGAGAAGTCCAGCATGTGGACACAGATTGAGCGTGCTAGTGAGCAGACTGTGGAATGAAATTGAGCCAGTGACACAGCCTTAAAGTCAATTGTTTGTAAACGTTGAGGGTTACCCATCAAAACACTTTTGTGATTCTTTGATGCTGGCAACGACAAGTCTGATTTAATAGTTAACTTACTTAAATATCAAGGGATTTTCTGTTCAGTCAAGTTCCTTCTTCTTCCAGCCAGGGTATGCATTGTGGATCTTTCTGCTGGAGATTTTGAAGTCAATGATAATGTTTTGCAGGTGATCTCTATTATTAGTATTGTCACTTGCCCTTTCTTGACGGCCTGTTAATGGGAACATTACCTGCAAGAAATATTGTCCAATTATTTACTGTTCTGGGAATGCATAGTACATAAACATGCAGGC
>NW_025204769.1:6743-8179 GCF_004010195.1 Chiloscyllium plagiosum | reverse complement strand
TCTGATTTATGCTCTTGCTATTTCTTTCAGTAATGTTGTAAATAAATTCAGTTTTGCATAGAACTACGTAGTTCGACCATCTGATTCTCTGTCGAATATCCACTATACACGTACTAAAAATCAAAGAGCAAAATTAAAGCCCGGGCTACTTTCTTGATTTGTTTTAAGGGTTCTTTCCTGATCTAGCCTGTGCCACAACAGTAAAGACCAAGCTGTGGAAAGCAGCAGACAAGAGAGATTTGGAGCTGCCTCCTTCCGTAAAGAAAGAAGAAATAATTACAGCAGTAGCTCAATATTCACATTTGTTGGATACATTCACAGAATCTTTAGAGAAGGCTAACGTTCAATTGGAAAAGAAACAGTTGCTGTTCGAGGCACAAGACAACGAAAGGGAAACGGAACTGAAACCGTTTAAATTACAGAGAGAATAAAAGAAATCTTTTGAACTTCAGAAATTGGCACTTGGGAAGGTCAGCATGAAAGGAGGAAATAAAGGCTGAAGGTAAACTTAGTGAGGCTGAGCAAACCTATGGTAGTTAAAGACCTGGAACTGATCTGTTTAAATATATTCAACCATTGCCTTAACTTGATCAGAAGGATGCAGAAACCTATTTGACCTCATTTGAATACATGGCTAAACAAATGCAGTAACCAGAAGTCATGTGGATATTGTTGATCCAAAACACATCTGCAGGTAGAGCGAATAAGGTATTCACATCACTGTCACAGGGGGTATATGAGGCATATGAGGAGGTGAAGTAAGACATCTTAAATGCACATAAGCTTGTGCCAGAAGCCTACAGACAACGTTTCAGGAATCTAAGGAAGGATCCTGTTTAAAGCAATACTGTTTTTTTAAAAATCAAACAAAGTGATTTTGATTGGTGGATAAGAACTTTAAAAATAGTGCAAATGTACAACGTTTTTCCAGAGACAATTTTTGTGGAGGGGTTCAAAACCTCACCTCTTGACGTAGTGAGAACTCATATCGATGAGCAGGAAGTTGTCCTGCCAAGTTTCGCAGCTGAAATCGCTGTTTATTACAAGCTTGACCATAAAGCAAAGTTTGGCTTCCAGAATCAATATCGATCTGTGAGGGATAGAAATTCTGTAAAAGAACAATCCTCAAGTGGAAAAGAAAACATAGATCTCGGTGAAAATCATAAGGAAACTTGCCACAGGGTAAAATGGAAACCTTAAGGCAGGAAGAGAAGTAAACAAAAAAACCACTCCGGTGTTTTCATTCCGATTAAGTAGACCACATGAAGTCACGGTGTTGGTGGGTTAGGGGAGGCACTGGGAAGCCACATGTAGGGAAACGGGAAAATCCAGTGAATTTTGTTGGAGTGGTAACAGAAAACACAATAGAAGCTAGAAAGTTGCACCCGAATGTATATTCTGGTCAGAGATTGGTTGATGAGGAAGTACCACATCTT
>NW_025204769.1:4800-6496 GCF_004010195.1 Chiloscyllium plagiosum | reverse complement strand
AAATTCATCAGTAGAATCAGGACAGATCAAAGAGGACAGGTAAGAAAGTTGTTTGATCAGATGGTTGGCACATATTGCGAGCAATAGATGACAATGCAGACATCTTTAGCTCAAATAAATTAATTGAGTTACAACAGGAAGGTGGAAATTGAAAGCAGTTTTATCAAAAGGCACACAGAGAAAAGGAATCCAAATGCATCCAGACATATTTTTACCATAAAAATGGTGTCTTAGCGAGGAAACGGAGACAGTAACAGGTTCAGGCAGATGAGAACTGGTCAGAAATTCTACAAATCGTATTGTCAGTTGTGTACAGAAAGGATGCATTGCAAGTGGTGCATGACCTACCACTTGCGGATTATTTAGGAGTGAGGTAAAGACAAGCTAAAATACAGGATCAATTTTACTGGCCTGGACTGCACAAGGATATAGTTGAATTTTTCCAGATGAGAAATACTTGTCAGATATTTGGAAAACTACAGGCGGTAATAAAACCTTCATATCTAATACTTATTCTTGCATTTGCGAAAACTTTTAAAGGAGGCTTAGACACATATTTCCCCTACCTCAGGTAAAAAGTTGATGCCGTTGATGGGAGATTTGTCGTGATAAGATCACACATCATTGCTCAGAAAACAGAGTGGGGATCTGCTTCCTGGTCGTTGATGGGAGAACAGAGTGGGTTTGGGTTCTGAGGCTGTGCTAGGTAAACAGAATGTGATTAGTTGCACAGGCTGTTGCTAGGGAAACAGAGTCGGATTTGTTCACATGTCATTGCAAGGGGAACAGCATGGGACATGGATTCACAGTCTGTTGCTCGGGGATCACATTGGTCATACTTCCGCTGGCCTGTGCGAGGGGAAAATAATGAGGATGAGTTCATAGTGAGTTGCTCCGGGAATACTGTGTGGGTGGATTCACAGGCAGGTGCTGGGGAAAAGAGAGGAGATGGGGTCGCAGGCAGTGCTCGGGGTATAGATTGGGACAGGGTTCTCAGGTTGTTGCTAAGATAACATTAGGGAGTTGGTTCAAAGGTCATTTCTTGGACATCACAGTACGGGTGGAGTTCCAGTCAGTTGCTCGGGGAAAAGCGCTTCACAGTCTGTTGCTGTGGAAAAAGCTTGGTAATGTGTTCAGAGGCCGTTGTTGGGAGAACAGAATCGTGATGGGGTGAGAGGTGATTGCCAAGGAACACAGTAAAGGTGGAGTTACAAGCTGTAAGTTGGAGAACAAGTCGTGGGAATGGGATCACAGGCCATTATTCTCTAACAGAGTGGGGATGGTTTCACATGCTGATGCTTTGGAGCAGAGCAGGAATGAGATTACAGGCACTTGCTCGGAGAATACAGCGGACATGTGGTCACAGGCAGTTGCTAGAAGAACACAGTGGGGATTGAGCCACAGCCCGTTGCGAGCAGAAAAGTGTAGTGATGGGTTTACAGGCCGTTACAAGGAATACAAATTATGGCCGTGTTCACAGGCAATTGCTAGGGTCACAGCAGGGCGGTGGGGTCAGAAAGTGTGGATGGTTTGAGAAGTCGTTAATGGTAGAACAGAGTGGGGATGGGGTTACAAGTTATGGCTAGGCCAGCAGAGTGGAAATGGATTCAGAGGCCGTTGCTGGGACAATAGATTGGTGATGGGGTGAAAGGCCATTGCTGGGGGAACACACCGAAGGTGGGTTCAAATCCGTTTC
>NW_025204769.1:0-4124 GCF_004010195.1 Chiloscyllium plagiosum | reverse complement strand
GAATTGCCAGGAATGATACTATCAACGGGAATTCACGGTGAGGCAAAAAGCGCTCAATTATGTAATTTGTGGTTAGAGTGTCCAGTAAAGAGTGCAGATTTCATGATAGCAGTACAGGACAAACTCTCAGCTCCCTGAAGACTATTTGTACTTGCTCATGATATAGCTGTTTCACAGATTGCAGTGCTGTCTAACGTGGTTGAAAAGCAAGTGGAAACTCACGGAACTGGGCAAATGCAGGACACACATCCTGGAATCTTTCCTGACGATGAGGTAAGTAAGTCACAAATTCGTCAGTAGAATCAGGACAGATCAAAGAGGACAGGTAAGAAAGTTGTTTGATCGGATGGTTGGCACAAATTGCGAGCAATAGATGACAATGCAGACATCTTTAGCTCAAATAAATTAATTGAGTTACAACAGGAAGGTGGAAATTGAAAGCAGTTTTATCAAAAGGCACACAGAGAAAAGGAATCCAAATGCATCCAGAAATATTTTTACCATAAAAACGGTGTCTTAGCGAGGAAACGGAGACAGTAACAGGTTCAGGCAGATGAGAAGTGGTCAGAAATTCTACAAATCGTATTGTCAGTTGTGTACAGAAAGGATGCATTGCAAGTGGCGCATGAACTACCACTTGCGGATTATTTAGGAGTGAGGTAAACACAAGCTAAAATACAGGATCAATTTTACTGGCCTGGACTGCACAAGGATATAGTTGAATTTTTCCAGATGAGAAATACTTGTCAGATATTTGGAAAACTACAGGCGGTAATAAAACCTTCATATCTAATACTTATTCTTGCATCTGCGAAAACTTTTAAAGGAGGCTTAGACACATATTTCCCCTACCTCAGGTAAAACGTTGATGCCGTTGATGGGAGATTTGTCGTGATAGGATCACACATCATTGCTTAGAAAACAGAGTGGGGATCTGCTTACTGGTCGTTGATGGGAGAACAGAGTGGGTTTGGGTTCTGAGGCTGTGCTAGGTAAACAGAATGTGATTAGTTGCACAGGCTGTTGCTAGGGAAACAGAGTCGGATTTGTTCACATGTCATTGCAAGGGGAACAGCATGGGACATGGATTCACAGTCTATTGTTAGGGGATCACATTGGTCATACTTCCGCTGGCCGGTGCGAGGGGAAAATAATGAGGATGAGTTCATAGTGAGTTGCTCCGGGAATACTGTATGGGTGGATTCACAGGCAGGTGCTGGGGAAAAGAGAGGAGATGGGGTCGTAGGCAGTGCTCGGGGTATAGATTGGGACAGGGTTCTCAGGTTGTTGCTAAGATAACATTAGGGAGTTGGTTCAAAGGTCATTTCTTGGACATCACAGTACGGCTGGAGTTCCAGTCAGTTGCTCGGGGTAAAGCGCTTCACAGTCTGTTGCTGTGGAAAAAGCTTGGTAATGTGTTCAGAGGCCGTTGTTGGGAGAACAGAATGGTGATGGGGTGAGAGGTGATTGCCAAGGAACACAGAGTGGAGTTACAAGCTGTAAGTTGGAGAACAGTGGTGGGAATGGGATCACAGGCCATTATTCTCTAACAGAGTGGGGATGGTTTCACATGCTGACGCTTTGAAGCAGAGCAGGAATGAGATTACAGGCACTTGCTCGGAGAATACAGCGGACATGTGGTCACAGGCAGTTGCTAGAAGAACACAGTGGGGATTGAGCCACAGCCCGTTGCGAGCAGAAAAGTGCAGCGATGGGTTTACAGGCCGTTACAAGGAATACAAATTATGGCCGTGTTCACAGGCAATTGATGGGGTCACAGCAGGGCGGTGGGGTCAGAAAGTGCGGATGGTTTGAGAAGTCGTTAATGGTAGAAGAGAGTGGGGATGGGGTTACAAGTTATGGCTAGGCCAGCAGAGTGGAAATCGTGATGTGATCACAGACAGCTGCTAAGGGAATGTAGTAGTGTTGGAATCACAGGTCATTGGTAGGAGTACAGAAGGGAATGGGGTTCCATACTGTGGCTTGGAGAACTTTGTGGGGATGGGTTCACAGGCAGCTGCTCGGGGAAGAAAAAAGGGGTTGCGTTCAGGGGCGGTTGCTTGGACAACAAAGTGGTGATAGGGTCACAAGTCGTTTCTACGGCCACGAAGCGGGAATAGGGTTACAGGCCGATGCGAGCAGGACAGAGTTGGTTCGGGTCACAGGTCGTTTTTAGGGAAACTAAACCGGGATGGAGTTTCAGGCTGTTGCTGGAACAGAGTGGGGCGGGGTTCATAGGCTATTGCTAGGGGAATAGAAAGGGGATGGGTTCGAAGGTGTTTGTTGGAAACAGAGTGGGGATGTTGTCACAGGTATTTGCTGGGACAACAAAGTGGAGACAGGTTCACGGGCCGTTGCGAGGACAATGAACAAGGATGGGAGAACAGAGTTTGGTTGGGTTCACAGGCATTGCGACTGGAACAGTGTGGAGATGGGTTCAAAACCTGTTGCCAGGCGAAAAAATTGGGGGTGGGTTCAAAGGTCATTGCTAGTGGAACAGACTGGGCAAGTGTTGACAGACAGTTGCTCGGCGAACAGAGTGGGAAAGATTTCACAGTCCATTGCTAGGGACACATAGTATGATTGCATTTACAGGCCACTGTGAGAGAACAGAGCTGTGATTGCGTCACAGGCAGTTGCAAGGAGAACAGTGTGAGGATGGGTTCATACGTCGTCGCTAGGGATACAGTTTGGGAATTGGTTGACACGCAGTTGCGAGGGCAGCAGATTGGGGATAATTTTACAGGGAGTTACAGGGAGAACACAGTGAGCATGATTTCGAAGGTCATTACCAGGATTTCACAATGTGGATAGGATCACAGGCGGTTGCTTGGGAAAAAAAGAAGAGTGGCTATTCAGTCATAGATCCCTATGAGAGGCACAGAGCAGGGAAAAGAGTACAGATTGTCGTCTTCAGGACAAAGTGGTGTCTGGCCACAGGCAGTTGTGAGAGGGACAACTGGTGATGATTTCACAGTCTGATGCTCGGGGACCACAGGGTGATGCGGCCTCAGACAGTTGCTCCTGAAACAGTGTGGGGATTGAAACACAGGTCGCTGTTCAGAGAACAGAGCGGGAATGGTGTGAACAGGCAGTTGCTAAGGGAACAGTGAGGTGATGGGTTCCCAGTCTTCTGCTATCGGAAAACAGCGGGTGTGGGGCCATTGGCACTTGCGAGGATAACCCAGTGGGGATGGAGTTACAGGTAGTTGCCAGGAGAAGAGAATGTGGATGGTGTCAGAGAGTATTAGTGGGGAAGCAGAGTGGGGATTAAATCACAGTTCGTTGTTCGGGGAGCTAGCAAGGATGGTGTTCACAGGGTGTTGCTCAGGGAACAAAGCGGTGAAGGTGTTCAAAGGCAGTTGCTCGGATAACCGAGCTGGAATGGGGGTCGCACAGTAGCTATGGGGTCACAGGTCGTTGATGTGAGAACAGAGTGGAGGTGGGTTTGCTGGTCATTCCTATAGCAACATCTTGTGAATGCGTCCACAGCCTGTTGCGAGGGAAAAGAGTGCGAATGGGCTCAAAAACGCAGGGCTCGAAGAACAGAGTGTGGATGACGGTCACAGGTTATAGCTAGGCGAACAAAATGGTAATGGGTCCACAAGCTGTTTCTAGGGGAGCAGAGTGCAGATACTTTAACAGGGGTTTATTTGGAGAACAGAGTGAGGAATGATTCAGAGAATGGTACGAGGAGAACCAAGTGTGGATGGGATCACAGGGTGCTCCCAGGCGAACAAATCGGGGAGTGGGTCATCGGCTGTTGCTAGGGTAACAGAGTAAGGATGGGTTCTCAGGATGTTGTTAGGGAACAGAGCGGGAATAGTTCACAGACGGTTCAGAAGGGAAGAGATTAGGGAAGGGTTCACAGACTATTGCTTTCGGAAAAGAGCGATAATGGGGTCAAAGGACGTTGCTAGGTGAGCAGAATGGGAATAGATTCACAAGCAGTTGTTTGGAGAGCAGAGAGGAGATTGGGCCACAGCTATAGCAAGGAGGACAGAACTAGGAAGGTTTCACAGACTTTTGCTATGGGAACTGGTTGGGGATGATTTCACAGGCCATTGATTGGGGAACAGAGTGGGGATAGTTTCACATGCCGTTGCCGGCGAACTGAGCAGCAA
>NW_025204768.1:0-9832 GCF_004010195.1 Chiloscyllium plagiosum | reverse complement strand
ACACAGTCAGTCGCCTGAGGCGGGAATTGAACCTGGATCTCTAGCACTGTGAGGCAGCAGTGCTAACCACTGTGACACCCATTGGTTCTGCTGGCTCACCTCCTTTTGGGGAGGATGAGTGTATTGGATCCTACATGTTCTACTAGTTGTAGGGCTGATCTTACTCATAGTGCTTTGAGTAGGACCCTGCTTGTGTACCTGGTTATGCCGTTTGCTTATGAATGCAGTGGGATACCAAATGGTAAAACAACAATGGCCTCGCAGCAGGAGGATTCTCAGTTCTTGTCCTTGAGCGTGTGATAAGGATAAGCAAAATGTAGTATAAAAAGAATATGTGAAAGTTGTTCAGCCCCTTACATGCGACATCTTGCCAAGTGTATTGGGCCCCCCGCAGAGGTTACAATAAAGCTTTTTCTTTGCTCTTGCTTGCATTTCAGTCGAGTCGATTTAATTTCCAAGACAAACCTGATGCCTGAAAGGAAGGGAAAAAGTTTCTTGTTAACAATTTGAATCAGCCAGAGGATGGGGTGGAACTGGGGAGTGGTGCAGCCCAAAGCCAGCATGATGCGACGCTGTTGGAGAGAGAGGTTGCGAATGTGCATATGACAATGCATGACACGGACTGTGGACCTCAGGATATGACAAGAGAAGATGCCTGGGGAATGGAGAACATTGCAGAGATACCTATGATCCTGGGTGAATTCAAAGGATGAAATTTGAGTTGGAATCCACATGGGGTGCGTCTGAGCCAGAGGCAGTCACTGAGGAATATGATGTGGCTGTGGAAATGTATTTTCCCAAATACCTGGTCAAACACCAGGAATGACAGTGAAATTAATGTCAGTGGACAAGATAAAAGAAGGGAACAGAAATCCTATCAGAGAGAGGAACAGAACGTCTGCAAGGTGTGCATGCCGAGAAGTGGCAGTGAGTTAGACACTAACCGAAAACCAAAAGAGCTGCAGATGCTGTAAATCAGAATCAAAAACAGAAATTGCAGGTCTGGCAATGATCATGGCTGATCATGCAATCTTAGTATCCCATTCCCACTTTCTCTCCATACCACCTCAGCCCTTTTACCACAAGGGCCACTTATAGCTCCCTCTTCCAAATACCTAATGAATTGGCCCCAACAGCTTTCTGTGGTAAAGAATTCCACAGGTTCACCACTCTTTAAGTGAAGAAATTCTTCCCCATCTCAGACCTGAATGGCTTACCCCTTATTCTTAGGCTGTGACCCTTAGTTCAGGACTTCCATAACATCGGGAACATTTTTCCTGCATCTAGCCTGTCCAGTTCAATCAGCATTTCATATGTTTCTAAGAGATCCTTCCTCATTCTTCTAAATTCCAGTGAATACAAATCCAGGCGATCCAGTCTTGCTTCATATATCAGTCCTGCCATCTCAGGAATAAGTCTGGTGAATCTTCGCTGGACTCCCTCAATAGTAAGAATTTCCTGCCTCAGACTAGGAGACCAAAACTGTACACAATACTCAAGGTATGGCCTCACCAAGGCACTATATAACTGCAGCAAGACATCATTATTCCTATACTCAGAGCCTCTCTCTATGAAGACCAGTATGCTGTTAGCTTTCCTCACTACCTACTGCATCTACATGCCAACCTTCAGTGACTGTTCCACGATAATATCCAGGTCTCAATGCATCTCATCTTTTCCTAAACTGCCACCATTCAGATAATAATCTGCTTTCCTGTTTTTGCCACCAAAGTGGAGAAGCTCGCATTTATCCACATTATACTGCATTTGCCCACTCAACCAGTCTGTCCAAGTCACCCTGCAGCCTCTTAGCATCCTCCTCACAGCACACACTGCCATCCAGCTTAGTGTTGTCTGCACATTTGGAGTTATTGCATTCAATTCCTTCGCCTGAATCATTAATGTATATGTGAACAGCCGGGGCCCCAGCACCGGACCCTGCAGCACCCCACTCGTCACTACCTGCCACTCTGAAAAGGATCCATTTATTCCAACTCTCTGCTTCCTGTCTGCCAACCAGTTGTCTATCTGCATCAATGTGCTACGTCTAATACCATGAGCTTTAATTTTCCTCACTAATCTCTTGAATTGGATTGAATTGAATTGAATTGAATTTATTGTCACTTGTACTGAGGCACAGTGAAAAGCTTTGTCTTGCAGGCAATACAGGCAGATCACATAGTTAAATAGCAGAGCTAAGCAACTAATAGGTAAACAGTGGCAAAAACAAAAACACAGGTACACACGAATGCTAAGGGTTTGTGAGTCCAATCGGTATTCTAACAACAGTAGGGTAGAAATGGTCTCAAAACTGGATGGTGCAGGTGTTCAGGCTTCTGTACCTTCTCCCCAATGGTAGGGGTTGTTGAAAAGCATTGCCAAGGTGAGATGGATCTTTGAGAATGCTGGCAGCCTTTCCTTGACAGCGGGCCTGGTAGATGGATTCTATAGATGGGAGGTTGGCCTTTGTGATTGTCCGGGCCGAGTTCACCACTCTGTGTAACCGTCTCCAATCTTGAATGGTACAGTTACCATACCAGGTAGTGATACATCCAAACAGAATGCTCTTGGTGGTGCATCTATAAAAGTTGGCAAGAGTATTCACCGCCATGCCAAATTTTTTCAGCTGCCTGAGGAAGAAGAGATGTTGTTGGGCCTTTGTAACCAGTGCGTCCACATGAAGAGTCCAAGAAATCTTGTTGCTGATGACCACTCCCAGGAGCTTGACAGTCTCCACTCGTTCCAGCTCTGTGCTGTTAATGTGTAGGGGGGCATCCTGCCGAAAGTCAATAATGAGTTCCTTGGTTTTGCCGGCATCGGCTGTTCTCAATGCACCATTTTTCCAGGTCTTCCACCTCCCATCTATAATCTGTTTTGTCGCGATCTGAGATTCGACTGTCTATGGTAGTGTCATCAGCGAACTTGTAAATGGCATAGCCTGGTATTTGGCGACGCAGACATGGGTATACAGTGAGTACAGTAGGGAGCTGAGTACACACTGGGGGGCACCAGTGTTGAGTGTTAGTGAGGATGAAATATCGTCCCCAATCTTCACTGATTGTGACCTGTGGGTCAGGAAACTGAGGATCCAGTTGCAGAGAATGGGGCTTAGTCCGAGATCACTAAGTTTAGTAATCAGTCTCGAGGGAATAATAGTGTTGAAGGCTGAATTGTAGTCAATGAGTAGGAATCTTATGTAGCTGTTCTTGGTGTCAAGGTGTTCTAGGGAGGAGTGAAGGGCAAGGGCATCTAACATGGATCTGTTGGTCCGATAGGCAAATTGGAGTGGGTCAAGAGTAGTGGGGAGGCTGGAGTTGATTAATGCCATGACCAGACTTTCAAAGCACTTCATGACCACTGAAATTCGGGCCACTGGGCGGTAGTCATTGAGACATGGAGCATGAGCCTTCTGAGTCACAGGGATGATGTTGGTCATCTTGAAGCAGGCAGAGACAATGGCCTGCTGCAGCGAGAGGGTGAAGATGTCCGAGAAGACCTCTGCCAGTTGATCTGCGCATGCTCTGAGTGCACGGCCTGGTATTCCGTCTGGTCCCATCACTTTCCTTGGGTTCACATGAAGGAAAACTGATCTGAATTCTGATGCAGTGACTGTTGGGATAGGTTTGACAGGACTTGTCGGAATAGATGTTACCTGTCTGCTGAAATTCTGCTCAAAGCGAGCATAAAAAGTGTTGAGACGATCTGGGAGGGACGTGTCATCGACTGCTATTTTTCACTGTCTATTTTTAGAACCTGTGATGTCATTCAGTCCTTGTCGTAATCACCAGGTGTCTGTCTGGTCCTCTAGTTTGGATCAGTATCGATCCTTGGTTGTCTTAATTGCTTTGCAAAGGTCATACTTGGATTCCTTATATTTGAGTGGGTCTCCTGATCTGAAAGCCTCACGCCTGGTTTTTAGCAGTTTCTGTATAGAGCATAGAACATAGAACAATACAGCACAGAACAGGCCCTTCGGACCACGATGTTGTGCCGAACATTTTTCCTAGCTTAAGCACCCATCCATGTACCTATCCAATTGCCGCTTAAAGGTCACCAATGATTCTGATTCTACCACTCCCACAGGTAGCGCATTCCATGCTTCCACCACTCTCTGAGTAAAGAACCCACCCCTGACATCTCCCCTATACCTTCCACCCTTCACCTTAAATTTATGTCCCCTTGTAACACTCTGTTGTACCCGGGGAAAAAGTTTCTGACTGTCTACTCTATCTATTCCTCTGATCATCTTATAAACCTCTATCAAGTCACCCCTCATTCTTCGCCGTTCCAACGAGAAAAGGCCTAGCACTCTCAACCTATCCTCGTACTTCCTATTCTCCATTCCTGGCAACATCCTGGTAAATCTTCTTTGCACCCTCTCCAAAGCTTCCACATCATCCCTAAATATCTTGATTCATCCAGGGTTTCCTGTTGGGGGAACACTTGGATTGACTTCCTCGGTATGCAGTTCTCCACAAACTTGCTGATAAAGTCTGTGACGGTGGTGGCGTACCTATCCAAGGTACCTGCGGACTGTTTGACCATGGCCCGATCAGCTGATTCCAGACAACACCGGAATTGGTCCTCTGCCTCCTCCGACCAGGACTGGACCTGGACCGCGAGGGATCTGCTGCTTGAGCTTTTGCCTGTAAGCCGGGAGAAGAAACACGGCATTGTAATTACTTGTGTGGATTCTTGTCAAAAGCCTTCTGAAAGTCCCGATACACAACATTAACTTCTCCACTCTACTGGTCACATCCTCAAAAAAATTCCAGAAAATTTGTCAAGCATGATCTCCCTTTAGTGAGTCCATGCTGACTAGGATCATTCTGTCACTGCTTCCCAAATGCTCGGTTATCACATCCTTAGTAATTGACTCCAGCATTTTCCCCACTGATGATGCCAGGATACGAGGGCGGCACGGTGGCACAGTGGTTAGCATTGCTGCCTCACAGCGCCTGAGACCCGGGTTCAATTCCCGCCTCAGGCGACTGACTGTGTGGAGCTTGCACGTTCTCCCCGTGTCTGCGTGGGTTTCCTCCGGGTGCTCCGGTTTCCTCCCACAGTCCAAAAAGATGTGCAGGGTCAGGTGAATTGGCCATGCTAAATTGCCCGTAGTGTTAGGTAAGGGGTAAATGTAGGGGTATGGGTGGGTTTCGCTTCGGCGGGTCGGTGTGGACTTGTTGGGCCGAAGGGCCTGTTTCTACACTGTAATGTAATGTAATGTAATCTAATGATATCCAGCCTATAATTCCCCATTTTCTCTCTCCTTCCTTTTTTAAAGAGTGGGATTGCATTAGCTACTGTATAGTTCACTGGAACTCTACCAGAGTTTGCAGAACATGACTGAGGATTTGAACCTGCCTCTTTCACCAATCACAGATGGTGGATAAAGACCCCCAGCTCAATTAACATAGAGAGTTTATATACTTCAACTCAGATATATCAGCACATTGACAGTAAAAAATTGTATATGGCTCCATGGAAGCCAAATCAACAGTCATAGATTCAAGACGTGTTCATAAAGAAGAAATTGCTTAGTCTGAACATCCAGGATAATGTTACAAAGGGAATACTTCTTCAAATAAAAAAAAATTGCTTGGTTGGGAAATCAAGGATACTGCACCAAAGAAAGCACTTGTTTGTACAATGCGGCCATCTTCCGTGATGAGCACTCATGAGATTAAAATACCCCAAGATATTGTTATCGGGCAATTCCCTGAGTCAGCAGGGATAAAATCACTTACAAAGGGAATTCAGGAGATTGCCTTATCTGGAGGATACAGTGGACCAACTGTAGATTAACAGGAATGACTTCTGTGAAGGATAACATAGAATCAACCGATCCTTCAGCAGCGAAATGGTACAAGACTAATCAAGATCGCGATCACAATCAAGATCAGCAGTCCTTAATTCAAAGATCTACCAATCTTTCAAGTCCAAAGGGAATGTAACCTGAAAGAAATGTGTAACTTCCAGACCAGTTGCATTTATAAAGTCAAGACATGGGGCAACATGGGATAATGGCAAACATGTAACTACTTTTATCACATGAATGCATAAGATTAGATTTTTTTTTAGATTACGTTACAGTGTGAAAACAGGCCCTTCGGCCCAACAAGTCCACACCGCCCAGCCGAAGTGCAACCCACCCATACCCCTACATTTACCCCTTACCTAACATTACGGGCAATTTAGCATGGCCAATTCACCTGACCTGCACATCTTTGGACTGTGGGAGGAAACCGGAGCACCCGGAGGAAACCCACGCAGACACGGGGAGAACGTGCAAACTCCACACAGTTAGTCGCCTGAGGCGGGAATTGAACCCGGGTCTCTGGCGCTGTGAGGCAGCAGTGTTAACCACTGTGCCACTGTACCACCGTGCCACCCACGAGACGCAAAGCAAGAATCCTACCCCTAGACCAACGAGCCATACCATAAGTGTTAGCAAAAAGGAAAACATACTGGAGGTGGACGGGGTGGGGTAATGGTGTTGAAATGATTAATGTTGAAGATTCATTGACTTTGCTGAATCTGATGATGAAACAGAGTTTAGATGGAGCATTGGCAGTCCAGCACATTGTCCAGATGGAGGCAGTCAGGATTTCCTGGTCATTGTAATTATGTCTGTCTAATTATTACTTCTACCAACTGCCATTATGCATTAAATTGCACCTTGTTATTACAAGAGTCTTCTTTTCTTATGATTCTCTAGTTGTTTATCCTTCCTGACAGATAATTAGACAGGCCCTGAGAAGCAGCATGTGCCGCCCACGAGACGCAAAGCAAGAATCCTACCCCTAGACCAACGAGCCACACCATAAGTGTTTGCAAAAAGGAAAACGTACTGGAGGTGGACGGGGTGGGGAGATGTTGCATAAGGTAATGGTGTTGAAATGATTAATGTTGAAGATTCATTGACTTTGCTGAATCTGATGATGAAACACAGAGTTTAGATGGAGCATTGGCCGTCCAGCACAATGTCCAGATGGAGGCAGTCAGGATTTCCTGGTCATTGTAATTATGTCTGTCTAATTATTACTTCTACCAACTGCCATTATGCATTAAATTGCACCTTGTTATTACAAGAGTCTTCTTTTCTTATGATTCTCTCGTTGTTTATCCTTCCTGACAGATAATTAGACAGGCCCTGAGAAGCAGCATGGAAAGAAGAATTGAGAGCAGCAAACTAGCCCAAACACAAACCACCCAAAAAGCACTTCTTTCCCTCCTCTTCCTCCACTTGTTCACCTTCCAACTGTCTGTTTTGCCCAAATATCTATGCTCTCATACCTCACCACATGATATCCTACTGTCTATACTTTTTAACACCACCTCCTCAGTTCTTGTGCACTTTCTATACAATTAATCCCACTCTCTTGCCCTTTCCACCTGGCTTTGCAATGTTTTCCCCTTCAAATGTACATCCGACACTGTTTTGAAATTTGTTGTTGAGTTCACTTCCACTAGCCCTTTAGACTGTGCATTCTAGATCATAACAATTTGATGGGTAATTGATCTTTCCTTGTCTTGTCACTGGTTCTTGTGCCTAATTACTTTGACCCTATGTCCTGTAGTTGCTGGTCTTTCTGTCACTGGAAATTGTTTATACCTATTAGCTTTATCAGTATATTCAATCGTGAATATATCTATAAAATCTCCTCTGAATTTTCTTTACTCTAGGGAGAGCAATCTTACCTTTTCCAGTCTACATGTAATAAATCCTGCATTATTCTCGCAGCCCATCTAAGGCTTTGATGTTCTTACTGAAGTGTAGTTTTCAGATTTGGCCTTAAATTCAAGCTAGGGATCTGAACAGTGAATATCAAGATTCATGTAACTTTCTTGTTTTTACATCCTAGCCTTCTGTACTTCTACAAAATCCATATGTTTCTTAAAATCTGCTTTCTAAAAGTTGTCTTGTTGCCTTTTAATGTGTGTGTGTGTACACCCCAGGTCACTCTATTCCTGCACTCTCTTCAATATTTTGTTTATATTGTCCTTCTTCATTCTTTCTGCCAAATGTTATAATATCACATATCTATATTAAAATGACTTTGCCAAATTCACCATCTATGTCCTCCTAAGTCTACTTCTATTCTCCACACTATTTACAACAATCAAGATAATTTTGAAATTATGTTCAGTATACCCAAGTCTGAAAACCAACTCTATGACTTTTGAATGCTGGGGTCCATTGCTTCCATCTACCAGCCAGCTACCACTTCTGACCAATTGCAAACAGTCAGCTGCCAGACTCCTGCAGGTGAAATTCAGCAGTTAAAATGGCCTGTCTTCAAGCAGCCATAGTGAAAGGGTTGGCTTTGCCTCTTCCTATCTATCTGTACCCATTGAGTTAAAATCAGAACTATTGTGTTTGCAGAAATATTTGCTGTGAAAAATTTGGAATCCAATTAATCAAAAGATGAACCTGTAACAGGGAACATTTTAATGTGTTTCTGTGAAGTTCTACTTCTAGAGGTATACAAGAAGTAGTTGAGATGTTGTGAGGATCTATACATGTTAGTGAAATATGATTAGGTGGCACTTAGCTTTGGTAAAATACAAATTGGAAGCAATTTGTGCAAAACGAGAAAATAAGCAATTAAGATAAAGAAAGCCAGGGAGATAATTAATCAGCAAAATGAAAAGCTGTTTTAATGAGGAAAGATTGCATGATCATCAAAACAAATGATAGATGTGATATATACAAGAGCTATTATTACATTGCTTTATTGTTCAAAATTTTCAATACACGGTGTTGAAAACTGTTAGATTAGTGCTGTTGTTTTCATATGTAGATCCAAAGAGTTACATTTTTTCATGAAATAAATTAGCAATTAAGCAAGCTTGACTTCTATTACAACAGGTGATGCCAGGAAGATTTCTTGTAAGTTGATTTTTTTTTCCTGAAGCCAGTAGGGGTCAGTAGTTCTTTGATGTGACAAGGCCACAATGAAATTTTAACATCTCTTAGTACCTTGCTGAAAGATTTCTTGAAAAGAATTGCCAAAAATACTTACTTAGCTTCATTTTCCTTTCATAAGATGCATATATTCAACTTGTTAACCTTGTGCATCAACAGTGCATTTTTTCTAACTGTGTAGAAACTTTGACTATAAGAGCAGATCACAGGCTTGGAATTGTGCAGAGAGTAACTTACTCCCTGACTCCCCAGACCCTAGTTATGATATGTAAGGCAGAAGTCAGGATTGCGATGGAATATTCCCCCCGGCCTGCCTGGAAAAGTGAATCTCCAAAAACAGTCAAAAAGCTTAAACCATCCAGGACAATGGTCAATTGAAGCCATCTCTGGCATGCTTTGGGAAATGCATTCCATACCCTCATTATTCATTGAGAGACAAAGGTTTTCCAGCTAAATTCCCCTTCCTATTGTGTTCCAGTGTCTGCATCATCCTTTTCAGCTTAATGAGTCTGAGATGAAGCTGTCCACTTACTGTGAACGGGTTTGCCCTGTAATGATCACAGGTGTCCCACACCCTGCAGTTGCAACACATTACCTGCCCTGCCATGTTAATAATCATAATTTCTTTTTCAAAAATCCTCCCAATCCCAAAAAGCTTTAGTGCTGCCAGTAAACATTACCATGAATGGTGAAACCTTGCAATTATTAATACATTCTAAAAAAAGTTTTGAAAGATAAACCAGCAAAATAATCATCAACCCTGCTTCCCTGTGATTCCACATTTGACATTTTTCTGAGTGTGGTAATTCCACAGTCTCCACTGATGGACAGGTACTGATATTACAATAGAATCTCCTGCCTGGCTCTCTGGACTCTTTTTGAACTTGCTGACATAAATGAACC
>NW_025204767.1:0-9832 GCF_004010195.1 Chiloscyllium plagiosum | reverse complement strand
CGATATTACTCCCAGCATCAATCTCACCCCAGATTTGGCATCATGTTCTGCCCTGTGTCCTGAAACTGAAGCAACTGCAACATTGGAGAGAAGTAATTGAAAATTATTCACCAGAATCTTCACTCCATCAGAGTGTAGCAAAGTCACCACATTTATAATTTTCCAAATTTCGTTTAAGCAC
The DNA here is from genome assembly GCF_004010195.1 of Chiloscyllium plagiosum. Classification (NCBI taxonomy): domain Eukaryota; kingdom Metazoa; phylum Chordata; class Chondrichthyes; order Orectolobiformes; family Hemiscylliidae; genus Chiloscyllium; species Chiloscyllium plagiosum. The sequence goes on along the minus strand of NW_025204767.1, from coordinate 9,651 downwards.
GGGCATCGAGGACATACTTTAGACAATCAATATACTCCATCATTTCCAACATGCAAGAATTTACAGAAAGGCCGAGGAGTGCAGGTGTATAATTCCTTGGAAGTGGAGTCGAGGATAGATAGGATGGTGAAGGAGGTATTTGTCACAGTTACCTTTATTGTTCAAAACATTGGTACAGGTATTGGGACGTCATATTGCAGCTGTACAGGACATTGGTGAGGACACTTTTGTAAATCTGTACACACGTTTGGTTGCTCTGTTAAAGGGAGGATGTTGTTAACTTTCACAGGATGCAGAAAATATTGACAAGGATGTTGCTGGGATTGGGTTTCAGTTATCGGGAGAGACTGATTAGGCTGGGGCTTTGCTCCAAGCGGAGGAACAGAGGCTGAGGAGTGATATTATCAAGGTTTATGAAATCATCAAATGCATGGATCGGGTAAAGAGCAGAATGTTTTAGCCATAGGATCGAAGTCCAAACCTAGAGAGCAGAGCCTTAAGATGAAAGGGGAAATATTTGAATAGGTACTGAGACTAATACTAATTAGTTGTAATCCAATGACTCTAATGATGTAATTATTGACGGTTTGGGAAACGTTTATATGCATGTGAAGAATTTAATTCACTACTGTATGATCACAGGTTTCAGAAGAGTCGACCGAAAACTGTGAAGAGGCTCAACTCTTTCTAATGTAGTTTCTGTATGAGCTAACTAGATGGTGAGCTTGATTGGGATATTGAGTTGTCAAGGCAAAGTACATTTTAAAATTATTTTTTCACAATTCAAGTCATTTGTAATACCATTGCTTGGTCTCAGTGTAGAATTTTTCGAATACATTGAACAATAAATATTAGGTTTGACACAAGAAAACCCGAAAAATGATCTGAGTTGTAACTGTCTCGCGCCGAGGATCACGTATGTATGGAATGACCTGCCTGAAGAAGTGGCGGAGGCTGGTACAATTACAAAATTAATAAGGTACGGAGATGGGTGTGTGGATTGGAAGTGTTCAGGACCAAGTGGTCGCAAATGGGACTACAATACGTCAGGATATGTGACCGACGTGGACGAGTTAGAATAAACGGTTTGTTTTCGTGCTAAGTCATGCAAAATGTGCCTTTTTCTTTACAAAAGTGAACAAATATCGCACAGGTGTGGGAAAATAAATTGGCTGCCAAAGTTGGAATGTAGAAAAGTGTCAAGCAATGAAAAATACCTTTATTATGATCTTAATGAGTATTCCTTTTGAACATTTTATTTAAAATTTAGGGTGGAGGCTACTGCAGATTTCAGCGAGATAAAATTGCTGCTAAAATCACTGACCACAAATGGGTTTGGGGAGGCGAGGCAGCATTGGAACAAGCAATGAGAGAGATAGGACCGATGTCTGTTGTGATTAATGCAAGTCTGAAATCCTTTCAACATTATAAAGAAGGTAAGTTGCAGAGCACTGGATGATGTCTTTGAATCAGATTATCGACTGTTCAAGAAAAGGTATTAGAAATCATACATCTACAGACACATTTACTGTCACTATTTTGGTATTAATATTACTGCAAAGTTCACCATGGAGCATGACCCTTACCCTTGTCCCTGCCTACACTCCCCCCGTGTTACATGCCGTCCAGGTCTGTCAGATATCATCGAGTTCAAGCTCGACCATGCTGCAAACTGAGCTCAGGAATGGTAATGAGAAATGGACCTGCTCCCATTCGGAGTGATGCAAATAGGTCAAAACATTGTGCTGTAGCTAAGAGAACTGATAGTGAGGAGTAACTGTCCTGATGTGCTGCTGAGTGCCTGCACAAGTCAGCGTTTTATTAATTGTAAACTGAAGACGCTACACTCACTGTATCTGGATTAAGAGGAAAGGCAAGACCTTCGACTTGAAATCTCTTGGCCTCCTGCTGACAGTCCTTCCCTCTCTGGTCCACCTCTTCTGTCAGCCGCTGTTTCTATTCTTTTCTTGATCTCCTCTTGTGTGGCAACTCGAGATGACTTGCAAAGACGGTGGTCTGAACAGGGAGATCGACGCCTGCACAGCTTCCTTGTGATGATGACACAGGATGTCTCTATGTGAAGGACCAATCCCTATTGACTTCATCAACATTTCAAATCACAAAGCACTTCTACTGTACAACCCACAATTGGAGACAAACTGGAAAATACTGAATGCAGAGTGGCGCTCCTTCATCACTCCAGGTGTAGGATTTTGTAAGTTAACAGAATGTGTTAACACACATGGCAGCAAACCGATGTTTAACACGGTCAGATACCATGGTCAGTGTGTTATGCAAATGTCTGGTAAATTATTTCTACATCGAAAGTGATCTCAGCAAGATACTATATCAATCATCGATATAAAAACAACAGAAAAAATATAAAAACTGGAAGATTGTAATCAAGGTCGGACCTTCAATTGGAAAACAGAGAGTTGTGATTTGGGTGGAACAAGGACATTAAATAAGAAAAGGGATGGTGGTCCAGTGCCAGCAGGAATGGAATGGAGCAATTAAAGAAAGTAAAGAAATGTATGCAGTAAGTTTCAGGGCCTGAGGGAGTGTTATTTTTTTTAAAAAAGACCTCGGGGCCCCCGTGCATAGTTCCATGATTTTGGAGTCACACAGAGACAGGGTGGTGAAAGCAGCATTCGTCAGTGCATTGACTATATGTTTTGGGATGTCATGTTCCAGCTGCACAGGACATTGGTAAGGTCAGTTTTAGAATTTTATGTTAAAGTCTGGACTTTCTGCTATAAGAAAGATTTTGTTCAATATTTACAAGGACTTAGCAAGGATTGAAGTATTTGAGGGTTAGAGTGAGGCTGAATTGAGTCCAGCTTAGAGTTTTGCTGGAGAAGCACAGCAGGTCAGGCAGCATTTGAAGGGGAGGAAAATCGAGTTTTGGGCAAAAGCCCTTCCTGATGAAGTCGATTTTCCTGCTCCTCAGATGCTGCCTGACCTGCTGTGCATTTCCAGCATAAGTCTAATCTGGACTCTGACCTCCAGCATCTGCAGTCCTCACTTTCGCCCGAGGCTGAGAAGTCTGCAGCCTTCTTCGCTGGTACGACAGAGACTGAAGGGTGAGCTTGTGGAGTGTCATAAACAATAATGGGTATGGGACGAATAAAGAGAAGGAGAGTCCAAAACTAGAGACCATACGTTTAAGGTGAGAAGGGAAAGAGTTAAAAGTTATCTGAGGAGCAAAGTTTTCACACAGCATGGTACGTATCTGGAATGAAATACCAGAGGAAGAGGTGGAGAGTGATACAATTACAGCATTAGAAAAGGCATCTGGATGGGTTCATGAACAGGAATGGTTTACAGGGATATTGGCCAAGTGCTGGAAAATAGGGCTAGATTGGTTGTGGATATGTGCTCAGCATGGATGATTTCGATCGAAGGATCGAAGCATTTCTACGCTATAAAACTCGATGACTCTGAAGGATGTGCCGAGAGGAAGCAAGAATGCGAGAGACGATGTCATTGGGAAACATTGATTGAAGTCAACAGAAGTAATGGTGCGGAGTGAGGACGATCAATTTGAAGACAGTTAGTAAAAACAGACATGTCAGTGTTCATTAATCAAAGCTAAATTAACACTAATTAAATATTTCACAGATAAACCGTTTAATATGTGTCTCCTTACAGGAGTTTACTATGATGAAAATTGCAATGGATACATAACCCATGAAGTGCAGGTGGTTGGTTTTGGAATTGAGGATGGAATGAACTATTGGCTGGTTAAAAACAGGTCCGTACTCTATGAAATAACAAATACCTGATCACAGATTGAGAAGGGACAGTGACATGGCGTGAATTTCCTGTCTCTGTGCTGCAACCAGTGTGTCTGTTCAACGTACTGTGTTTATCTGGAAGTGAATGCTTAATGGTGGTTGGTTTTGGAATTGAGGATGGAATGAACTATTGGCTGGTTAAAAACAGGTCCGTACTCTATGAAATAACAAATACCTGATCACAGATTGAGAAGGTACAGTGACATGGCGTGAATTTCCTGTCTCTGTGCTGCAACCTGTGTGTCTGTTTAACGAGCAGGTAACACTGTGTTTATCTGGAAGTGAATGCTTAATGGTTGTGCTGTCTGGGATGATATCTAAAAAACGTCTGAGGCAGGTATCCCATCACCAAGTAACGCTGCACTTATAAGTGTACGGTTTTTGACTGAAGGATTGCTTCATACAGAGGCAGGTATCAGAGTGTCATTATCCCTGAATTACAACCATTTTTTAAACTTACCAGTACAAATTACAAACATACGGTTAAAATTACCAGCTATACACAACAAAAAGCAAGTTACTGGGGAAATGGGCGCCAAAGTCGGATCCCAAACCCAACTGTACAACCTGTTCACAGGGAAACAAGGACAAAGCTCGAATCACTTGTCACTAGGGCACTGATGGGATCAGATTAACAGCCCCAATTCTGGAACATACAACATCGAACTTTACAGCCCAGTACATGCCTTTTAACACTCGATGTTGCGCCGACCTGTGGAACCAATCTGAAACCCATGTAACAAACACTATTCCATTCTCGTCCATATGCCTGACCAATGACCATTTAAATACTCTGAAATGTGGCAATACCTCGACTGTTGCAAGCAGAGTTCCAAGCCCCTACAACAATCTGAGGAAAGAAACTACCACTAACATCTGTCCAATATCTATCACTGTTGATTTTAAAGCCCTCCTGCGAGCCATCACCATTCAAGGAAAAAAAAAGCCTCTCACTTTCCAACCTATCAAATATTTTAATTAACTTATGTGTCTCAATTACTTCACCTCTCAAACGTTTTTCTAACTAAAACAGCCTTAACTCCCTCAGCTTTTCCTTTTAATATCTCCCTCCAAAACTGGAGATTTCCCAGTAAATCTCATCTGAACCCGTTCCAAAGCATGCACATTCTTCCTGTAATATGGTGACCAGAACTGTGCACATTTCCCAGAATGTGGTTGCAACAGAGTTTTGTACGGCTTGAAGCATGATCTCCTATATCCGAAACTGAATCCCACTAACAATCAAAGCTAACACTCCAGATGCCATCTCAATAACCCTATCAACCTGGGAGGCAACATTCAAACATCGATGTACCTCGACACCGAGATCTCTGTGCTCATCTACACAAGCACGAATCTGACCATTAGCCCATTACATTGGATTCCTTCCAAACGGAATCACCTCACACATTTCCGCTTTAAACTGCATTCACTAACTTTCGTCATAGCTCTGCAGCTTATCTACTTATCTCTGCAATCCATACATCCTTAGTAACTGTCTACAACTCGAACGAACTTAATGTCATCCGCATATTAATCCGCCATCATTCTGTGCTCTCATTCAGTTCATTTATATAAAAATCGACTCACAAAAGTGGATCCAAAACTGATCCGTGCGGTACATCATTAGTGACGGAATTATATAGAATGAATATTTTCCATCAACTACCACCGTCTGTCTCTATTCAGCGATTTATTCTATGAGGCGTCGCTGGCTGCCGTTATTACAATCACGGCAGTCAGGTTTGGAAGAAGCAGTCACATCTTCAGGGCCAGATTGGATACAAAATGTTTGATTAAATAAATCATGTGCTTCGCGTGAATATGCACACACACAGACACACACACACTCAGACACACACACACACACGCGCGCGCACAAACGCACACACACAGCCACATACACACATTTCTACATGATTTCCCAGAAGAAACAGCATGTGGGTCTTATAACAAAAAATACACATTGTTGGTTAATAAGGTAGATAGTATAACAGTGTAATGGATACTGGAATAGTTTGGTAAAGCTGGAAATGTGATTTGGGAAGGGTAACCGGATATGGAACAAATTTTAAGGCCGAGATATCGTTGCAGTTCAGGAGACACTGGGTAACCTGTGCTCAAATCAACTCGTGCTCTGCACAGACTATATCCTGTAGCAGGCAATCTCAGAACGATGATGGTAAAAAAAAAACTCTGAGAAAATCTCCTCCTCCATACGGCAAGAAGGAAATCTCCAGGAGGCCATCTATAAAGCTCTTACTCGTCCCTATTCACTTTCCCCTTCATATCTACTCCAGCTGCAGACCTATCCCTGATAGGGATCTCACCTCATGCCATTTTAAATGTTGTAGTAAGTCCATACGGACTGTACAGATCAGCAATTGATGTAAAAGAAAACAATTGACTCTTTCCAGCCTGATGCAACTTATTCTTTACAACTAATTATCCAGCTCAGTAATTCCAGAATTCAGTCCCTAAAATAATTCCAATTGTATACCAGAGTTAAAACAGATGCTTCTCCAAACATGTCTCTTTTATTAGCGTTTGGATTCCAACACCAATGGATTTTCTTATTTTCCAGCTGGGGAACAGACTGGGGTGAAGACGGGTACATCAAAATTGCTAAGGATAGAGGGAATCACTGTGGAATTTCCAGTTTTGTGCAGTACCCTGTCGTGTAACGAGCCAACTGATAAGACAGAGCTTCATCAATCCCAACTGAATGGAAATCCGGACTATTTCTGTTAATGCTGACTCATTCAAGGACATTGCTTTAATTGTCTGCTGCAAATTTAAAAAGTGAAATAATAACGATTTTTGCACATTTCTATCGCTTCATATAAAACCAATGGCATTGTCTGATTGATACATATCGCCACTGTAAATGATAGAGTGAATACATTCTCCAGCTTGTAGAAGACAATAATCTGCATGTACTGCTGATGTCCAACATTATAATAAAGGCTGCCAGCAATCATTTTCAGAGCTTCTTTGTTCCAAAGGAACGTATTTTCTTTGTGCCGAATGAATTGTCTTGTCTGCTATGAAATCTATTGTCAAACCACGTTGTAGACAAATGCACAGAAAATTTGAAGAGTCTGTGTTTTTTTGACACCAGCATAGCTACTGAATAAATGCAATGGGGTTGTTTAGGACAATAAGGCTTAATTGAACAGAGTCTAAGCAGAAACACTCCTGGAAACAGGTTGAGCTGGCCAGACTGTAGACTGGGAGTGTCCCGATGAGATTCAGTTCAGACAAATGAGAATATGTAATTTCATCTATTGATTGGCACTGACAGAAAAACTGGTAAACGGAGTATTTTATGTATGGCAAAGCAATACTGGTGGAGAATCGTCCATGACAAAAAGAGGTCACACACAGATCTGTGAAATAGACGAATACTGGTTTATTTCTGACGATATTATGGGCAAGAGAAATTGATAGGAATGGTACAGCATGGACACACTGCACAGGGAATTCCAGGATTCTCTATCCCGTGTTGCAGATACAAGTAGTGTGCATAGTGTTACATCCGTGTTCCAGTCGTGCATTGTTAATTCCAAGACAATATGAATTAAATTGTATTAAATGGAAAAATGAATGGAATTGTAACAGGGGTGTTTGTTCCTCGTCTAGTGCAGGTGCTCATCTCCAGTATCCTCGTTTCAATGCTTATGCAGGTTGGTTTGCAATCTTCAGTCGAATCAGGTGTCACTCAGTCTAGTTAGGCTTTGTGTGGTTCAGTACTTGAGGAGACTGGGGATGTCCTTGCATCACTTCGATAGAGATGAAGCTATTGTGAGCTAGGAATACTGTTGTCAGATCATCGAAGGAGTGTATTCATTGAATTTGGAAGCTGTTTAGAAAATGGCTTGTTTTGCTGTTTTGTTACTTAGCTGATTGTGGTCAAGTTGAGGCATTTTGCGTATGTTGTGTTTAGTTGATAACCGACATGGCTTCTGCAAACAAGTAGTCGGCAGGCAGAGTAGTTTTTTTTTTCTCTGACAATTCCTCCTTTATTTGTTTTTACTGATAACTGGGTTTGAGGTGAAGGTTGTGTGTCGCAAGAACCAGGGGGTTATCTGACGCGGTCGGGCCAGCATCAGTTGGGTAGTATTTGGAGTCCGAGTCCAAAGCTGCCTATTCCGTGTCGGTTGCAAAGTTATTGTTCGAGTGGGCCTTCATTGATGCATGGTAAGGGGACGGGGGTAGCACCTTGAAGCACAAACGCTGGCGATTTAAACACATTTTAATAGCCATGCAAGAAGTGCGATATCGACGATAATAGTAATGACTAATATGAATCCCTGTAGCAAGGCTATGCCTCAGGAAAACTGCCACAGTTGTTGCCCAGTTCCATAGGTCCCATTTTGGTTTTTGGTTGAGCAGTACTGCGGTAGCGCATTGGATATGCCAGGCTGGCTTACTGACGTCCTCACTGGGGTTAGGTATGTAAGTGCAGCAATCGGAAACGATGAGGGTGCATGCGCCCACTTTCTCGAACAGCAGATAATCCTGGATCATCCAGTTTTGCAGAGTCACATTGGGGATGCCAACAGTTTTGGCATTCAGCAAGTCGTTGGTTCCCTCCTCCAAGGTGGAGGCCAGCTGTTGAGATTTTATTTAGAACGAGTGGTTGCATATTTGGGTGAAAGGATAGAGAGAACCAGGTCAAGATTGGTGAGGCTTCGCTTCCTGTGATATGGTGGAGTCGTAGAGGGACAGACTGGAAATGATATGCAAATGAGACTGCACCGCATCTACAACATAACAGCTCCTGGGTCAGGAAATGATGGGTAGGCTTTGTGGCCAAAAATAGTGTAGGTACCATTATGGATTCTCAAGTGGTCGGTCTGGAAGTCTCTCTAGGTTTTCGTGCAGGTGGTGTTTTGGCCAGTAATATTGAGGACGTGAAGGATCAATAAACTGTCTTCTGCTGTGGACCAACTTGCTGCGGGGGTGAGGAGAAACGAGTTCGTGTCCTGGCGCCAGCCGGCATTCCATCTGATTGGATGGCTGCTTTGGAGACTGATAGATTGCAGGGGTGTGCGCTGTCAGAAGGGGTGAAATCCTGTAAAGTGCGCGGGAGAACTTCCGAGAACTGAGCATTTCTAGTCCTACAAAGAACGGGGCAGTACTGTATCTGATCCTACAAACTGAGACAGGCCAAGTGCGGAGCATCAGAGTGGAGAAGCAGTTAGGCAATAGCGATAACAACTTAATCATTTTCGACATTCAGTTCAAAGTATATAAACATCACTCAATGATTAATATTGCATCTGGAAAATGAACGATGTTATGGGTCTAAAATCTAAATTGGAGCACGTTGATAAGAACAATGCATGAGAAATGGGATAATATAGTTGAAATATAGTTGGATAGTGTGCATGCTTACTACTTGCCCATCAGAAATAAATTTGAGGCATCCAAAATGGTAGGAATCTGGATGACTAAGGATACTGATGAGAAAATAAGGATGGAAATGAATGACATGTGATGCATGCCACGATGATAATAGCTGTCAGAATCATGAAGAGAATCTTAAACGCAACAGAGAGGATAATACTCTAATATGGATTCGCAAATGATCAGTTGGTTTGTGGAATAGTGAGTAATGAGGATGACACTGATCATCTTCGAATGAATATTCGTATATTGGCAGAATCGGCAGACACCTGGCAGATAAATTGCAATAAATAGGTACAGGTGACGATGCTTTTTGATAGGCAGAACAGAGAGGCAATACAGACTGAATGATACAACTTCGCTGGGCATATAGTAGCAGAGAGACTTCAGGGTTTATGTGGTTGCATTGCAGACGGTTGCCAGGGAAGTTGAAACATCATAG
>NW_025204766.1:0-9832 GCF_004010195.1 Chiloscyllium plagiosum | reverse complement strand
GGCACAACAAATAACCAGTCTGCAGTCTGAAAAGTAAGCCGCCACCACAACACTCTGTCTTCTACCTTCGAGCCAGTTCATTATCCAAATAGTTGGCCTGTACTCCATTCTACGTGATCTGAGCTTGCTTACCAGTCCTCCATGAAGAAACTTGTTGAAAAACCATTCCGAATGGTAGATGAGGTTTTTGCAATTCCCTCTCGCGCAGCAGGGAGCTGCAGGGTATATCCTTGTTTTTTTTTATCATAAAGCTCGATTCCCAATGGTGTACATACCAATAGGGAGACGGAGAAATACTGAAAGAAATCTCATTCCATATATTTACAGTATGTCTGTGCAGAATACGTTCATGTTGGTGTATACCCAATATCCTGGCAGAAAACACAATCTGTTCATTCCGAACCAGTCAGTCATCCCCATTGTCTGCGGATCTCCAGATACAAAGAGTAACAGATCTCTCAAATAAAGCCAGTCCACGTAGGACTCCCCATCATCAACCAACCCAATCAAAATACTTTGTGTGTACTGAGAGCAACGGGCAACTGAGACCATCAGGGAGCAACACTTCCAATGTCTGAACGGATCAGAGTGAACCCTCCAGTGAACACAGTTACAGCACAGTGTAAACCCTTCTATTTTAAACAAGCAAAATTCGCAAGGCAAAGACTGATGCCAGAGGTCACTTTTTAAAGTAAAAAATTACAAATTTACTGTTTAATTCCGGAAGAGAATATTAAAACCAACAACTAGTTACAAATCCATTCTGACAAACCTGTCGTTTCCACCCATTCTCAAGTCCAAGTCCAATAATAACATTCCGATAAAGATTTAGAAAGAAAATTCAACATTCGAAAACTAGCCAGCTGTCGAATTGCTTTGCATTTTTTCTGCAGATTTTTCTCTGTCGTCTTTTTGATGTTCTTCTGCGCAAACGTCTTATAACCAGATACTTTTCAGAGAGTTTTTTTTCTGCTGGCAGCCTGCAATTGTTTGTGGCTTTGCAGTTATCAATCTACTTGTTGAAAATGTCTTTATTTGCGCGTCAAACCATCGGATCGTTTCAATGGTTTTAATACTGTAAAAATATTATATTTACATTTGGATGGATGTTGCCATCTTGTGGCGTAATTTAAACTTACTGGCCGAATTTGAATTTGTTTTTGTGTTCCACAGTAACAATGCTGTAATATTGGTTTCCAATATTTTTGTTTTCATTATTACCTTGTTCAGAACACTGTATGCTGTGTCAGGCAGTCATTGCTCGCTTTTAACTCTCTGTAAGATACAATACCTCTGCAGCTTCATAACAATGATTTCACACTAAGTCCTGTAACCTCTCCATTTATGTAAAATACAGCTTATTGTTTTTCCAGAAAAAATTGCAACTTCACAATTACCCGTGTTATATCCCATCTGTGAAGTTGTTGTGCATTCCTTATCTATTTACCGATTCCCTACCTCCTCTTAATTACTTCGTTTCCTGCCTGCCTTAGGGTCATTGAGAAATTAGTTACAACACATCTGTCCTCTTTGTCTAAACCTTCGACATAAGTTGCAAATAGTTGAAGATTCATATATGGTGGATTTTAATTTCAGAGAATATGATAAAGACTAAATAGCCCAAACTTAGTCCTGCTTCAGGCTCAGTAAACAATCCTTCCTGTGCTCTTGTGTCACAGCTTGGTAAGGCTGAATGTTCTCTTTCAATTCATGAGTAACAGACATGAGAGCTTCAAAGATTTGATCAAATTGCTGAGTAACAATCGCGAATTGCTGAATAACCTCATTTTGCCCCTGTTTAAACCTCTTGATAGGCTTAATATCCTGCTTCGGGATAGGGGTAGTTGTGAGTGATGCTGAACATTTTGCAACTATTGGTGAAAAGCCCGTTTCTGTCTTTATGACGGAGGGAAATCCAATGATGCTGCAGGTGCTGATAGCCCTCAATGCGTCATGGTTGGCAAGATTCCATTTGCTCTGTCCTCGAAAAGTATGCCCGAGTTCACAGGAGAAGTGGCATATAACTTGGAAAATCATAGTTTGATTAGAAATAGTCAGCATGGCTTTGTGAGGAGCAGACCACGCCTCATAACCTTTCTGAAGCTTTTAATGCATGTAACAAAGCACATTGGGGAAAGTAGAGCAGTCGATGTGGTATTAATTGATTTTAGCAAGGCTTTTGAAAAGATTCCCCTCAGTTGGCAACCGAAGAATGTAAGGATCCAAGGGACAAAGGGAATTCTGGATGTGTGGATATAGAATTAACTTGTATTTTGAAGACAAAGTACGTGGAAGATACTTATCATGGAGTTCGGTGACCAGAGGCGTTCCACAGGATTGTATTCACCGACCTCTGCTTCTCCTGATTTTTATAAATGATTTGAATGAAGAAGTGGAAAGTTGTGACGTGATGTTTGCCGATGAAAAGGAGATTGGGGGACTTGTGGATATTGTGAAGGGCTGTTGTTGCTTGCATCAGGACATTGTCAGGATTCAGAACGGGGCTGAGAAGTGGCAGATGGAGTTCCAACTGGAAAAAATGAAATCATTCACTTTCAAAGGTCGGAATGAATGCAGAATGCAGGGTTCAAGATAGGATTCTTGAATGTGTGGAGGAACAGAGGGAACTTCTTGTCCATGTCACTAGACCCCTCAAAATTGCCAAATGACTGGAAATATGTGGAAGCTTTAGAGACGGCATAGAGGAGATTTTTAAGGATTCTGCCAGGGCTGGATAGCATGTCTTATGTGGAACATTTGAGGGACCTAAGGCTTTTTTCATTGGAGCAAAGAAGGATGCGAGGTGACTTGATAGAGTCGTACAAGATGTTGAGAGGCAGAAATAGAGTGGAGAACAAGAACCTTTATCACGGGGGAAATGTCTATCACGAAGCGACATAATTTTCAAGTAATTTGAGGATTTTTGCGGGGAGACGTCAGAAGTAATTTTTTTACACAGAGTGGTGAGTGCGTGGAATTTACTGCCAGCAGTGGTAGTAGAGTCAGATACACGAGGGATATTCAAGCGACTCTTGGAAAGGTACATGGAAGATTGTACAATGAAGGAGATATAAGTTCATCTGATCTGTGAGTAGGATGAAAGGTAAACATAACATCGAGAGCTGAAAGGCCTGCACTGTGTTGCACTTCTCTGTGGTCTCTGTGCCAAGTTAAAAAGTGAGTGGTATCTTCAAAATGAGGCTGAATCTTTCCCTCCACCAGGACTCTGTGCAGGGTGATTCCACAGATACAGCTGGGGAACAGATACATCTGTGACAAGTAGTTGTTGTTTTCCCTCTTTTTGGTTCATCCATCACTTCCCACAGTCTGGCTGCTCTGTCTTTGAGGTCTCGCTATGCCCAGTCAGTGGTGGGCCTGTGCAGATACTGCTGGTGATGGCAATTGAAGCCCGCACCCAGAGTACGTTCTGTGTCCTTATCTCTCTCAGTGCTTCTTTTGATTTCTTTCCAACATCGAGTCAAATTCAATTAGCACTGCGTGGTGCTGTGGAGGGCCAACATCCGCTGATTTCTAGACCTGCTACCATGACATTTTCCGACGTCTGGAATGAATTTTTGGACTTGAGGCAAATCCTTTCTTGAACTGTTTCCCACTGTGCCCCCACCACTGGTTGTTTATCCTGCCTTTGTGAGAGGATATTCTAAGGGATGGTGCTGGGACTACATGATACCTTCTTGATCAGGTCTGATTCTATGTGGATGACGATGTCTGACTGTTTCCTGACCAGTCAATACGAGGAATGACGGTGAAAATGGAGCAGGGAATAATGGATTAAAAACTGAACGAAATGCACTTGAGCTGTATGTGTGTTATATACTTAAAACACATTGTGCTATACGGATACTATTTCATGCCATTAAAGAGACATGACGAAAGGATGACCAAAATTGGGAAAAATGTCCAGAACATTTTAGAGCTGGTAGTGTTATATAAGCGTGAAAAAAAGCCCTGGGAGAAATCTCGAATAAGAAATGGCATCTGTACAACAGCAAAGATGATCGTAATCAAATGTTCGATGCATTGTTTTAATTTTCTTCTTTTTGTGCACAAAGTAGCAGTTGAGTTGAGTTTGGAGAGAGATTCCTATTGTGAGGCTCAATGGGTCTCACCAAGGTTGATTGACAAAAGGCGTTTGCCTGTGTGTGTTTATGACTCTCTCATATTTACACCTGACATTCTCTGAAACATTCCATATCCAACATTCCCCAAAACGTTCCGAAACCGACATTCACCAGGACATCTTGTACATGACGTATCTGAATATTCTATTCCGTATTCTCTGGAACATTGTGTACCTGCCATCCCTCGGAACATTCCACACCTGCCCTTCCCTGGAATATCATTTACCGAAATTCCCTTTAACATTCTGCACCCGACATTCTCTGGAACACATTACAACCGACATACTCCTGGTCACTCTGCACCCGACATTCCCAGAACATTCTATCACCGGCAATCCTCAGAATGTTCTGCACCCGAAATTTCCCAGAACATTCTATTCCCGACATCCCTGGAACATTCTATACCCGACACTTTACGGACCATTTTTTCCCCGACATTACATAACTAACAATCCACGGGATGTTCTAAATCCAACGCTCCCAAGGACATTCTGTCCCCGACATTGGTAGGTACTTTTTATAGCAAACATTCCATGGAATATTCTGCATGTCACATTTCCCAGGACATTCTCTCATCGATATTATATGGAAAATACTCTAACCATCATTTTCTGAAACATTCTATACCTGATACATCCCGGAAAATTCGACACCTGAAATTCGCCCGAATATTCTGTAACTGGCATCCTCTGGAAAATAGAACATAGAACATTACAGCGCAGTATAGGCCCTTCGGCCCTCAATGTTGCCCCGACCTACACAATCTAACATACACTATTTCATATACATCCATGTGCTTATCCAATGACGACTTAAAGTTGGCGATCCTACTACTGTTGCAGGCAAAGTATTCCATACCCTTACTACTCTCTGAGTAAAGAAACTTCCTATGAAATCTGTCATATGTCTATCACCCCTCAATTTTAAGCTATGCCCATTCGTGCTCGCCGTCACCATAAGGCTCTCCCAGTCCACCCCATCTAACCTTCTGATTATATGTCTCCATTAAGTCACCTTTCAACCTTCTTATTTTCAACGAAAACAGCCTCACGTGCCACAGCCTTTCCTCGTAAGACCTTCCCTCTATACCAGGCAACATCCTAGTAAATCCCCTCTGCACCATTTCCAAAGCTTCCACATCCTTCTTAATATGCGGTGACCAGAACTGTACACAATACTCCAAGTGCGGCTGCACCAGAGTTTTGTACAGCTGTAGCATAACCTCATGGTTCCGGAACTCGATCCCTCTATTAATAAAAGCTAAAACTCTGTATGCCTTCTTAACAGCCCTGTCAACATGGATGGCAACTTTCAAAGGTCTGTGTAGATGAGATCTCTTTGCTTATCTACAATCCCAGCAATCTTACCATTTGCCCAGAACTTTGCATTCCGGTTACTCCACCCAAAGTGAATCACATCGCGCTTGTCCGCATTAAATTCCATTTTCCAATTTTCAGCCCAACTCTTCAGCTTATCTATGTCCCTCTGTAACCTACGACATCCTTCATCACTGTCCACAACTCCACCCACCTTAGTGTTGAAAGCAAATTTACTAACCTCTGCACCATTTCCAAAGCTTCCACATCCTTCTTAATATGCGGTGACCAGAACTGTACACAATACTCCAAGTGCGGCTGCACCAGAGTTTTGTACAGCTGTAACATAACCTAATGGTTTCGGAACTCGATCCCTCTATTAATAAAAGCTAAAACTCTGTATGCCTTCTTAACAGCCCTGTCAACGTGGATGGCAAATTTTAAAGATCTGTGTAAATGAGATCTCTCTGCTCATCTACACTACCAACAATCTTACCATTAGCCCAGAACTTTGCATTCTGGTTACTCCACCCAAAGTGAATCACATCGCGCTTGTCCGCGTTAAACTCCATTTTCCAACTTTCAGCCCAACTCTACAGCTTATCTATGTCCCTCTGTAACCTACGACATCCTTCATCACTGTCCACAACTCCACCCACCTTAGTGTCGAAAGCAAATTTACTAACCCATCCTTCTACGCCCTCATCCAGGTCGTTTATTAAAATGACGAACAGCAGTGGATACAACACCGACCCTTGCGGTACACCATTAAAAACTGGACTCCAGGATGAATATTTTGTGGGGAACCTTATCGAATGCCTTGTTGAAATCCATATACAGCACATCAACCGGTTTACTCTCATCTACCTGTTTGGTCACCTTCTCAATGAAATCACTAAGGTTTGTGAGGCACAACCTACCCTTCACAAAACCGCGCTGACCATCGCTAATCAAATTATTATTTTCTAGATGGTTATAAAGCCTATCTCTTATGACATTTTCCAACGCTTTACTTCAACAGAAGTAAGGCTCACTGGTCTATAATTACCAGAGTTGACTCTACTCCTCTTATTGAACAGGGGAACCTCATTTGTTATCATCCAGTCTTCTGACGCTATTCCTGTAGACAATGACGATTTAAAGATCAATGCCAAAGGCTCGGCAATCTCCTCCCTGGCTTCCCAGAGGATCCTGGGATAAATCCCATCCGGCCCAGGGGACTTATCTATTTTCAAACTCTACAGGATTTCTAATATCTCTTCTTTGTGAAACTCAATCACACCTAGTCTTGTAGCCTGCATCTCGAGAATGAATACTGTCGAAAGATATTCATTTAGTGCTTCCACTATCTCCTCTGACTCCACACACAACTTCCCACTACTATGCTTGATTGGCCCTAATTTTACTTTCGTCATTCATTTATTCTTAAATACCTCTGGATAGCCTTTGGGTTTACCCTGATCCTATCCACCAACAACTTCTCATGTCTCCTCCTAGCTCTTCTGAGCTCTCTCTTTTGGTCTTTCCTGGCTACCTTGTAACAATTAAGCGCCCTAACTGAGCATTCACATCTCATCCAAACATGAGCCTTCTTCTTACTCTTGAGCAGGGATTCCACCTCCTTCGTAAAACATGGTTCCCACGTTCTACAGCTTCCTCTCTGCCTGACAGGTACATACTTACATCGTGCACTCAGGAGCTTTTCCTTGAATAAGTCCACATTTCTAATGTGCCCATCCCCTGCAGTTTCCTTCCCCAGCCTATGCTTCCTAAATCTTGCCTGACCGCATCGTAATTGCATTCTATACCCGACATTCCTCGGAACATTCTGCAACCGATATTTCCCAGAATATTTCGTACCCGACATTCCCTGGAATATTACTAAACCGACACTCACCGTAACATTTGAGAACTACTATTGTTAGTAAATGGGGGAACTTCAGTGACTTGCAAATAAAAGATACCGAGGGAAGAGCTGGCATTGCAGGGAGAAGGGGACACTGTTTCTAAGTGCCCTCAGACAGCTATAGGGCTGAATACGTTTTTCCTGCAGTTATATTTCTTCACGAAAGAGAGTCGACCACAAGTTGGACTAAAAATCAGAAATTCCTACCCGTTGTGTGACACAAATAATTTGGAAGGAAATCCTTCAAGACAGCAATGGTTCCACCCTCAGAATTATGAATTGTAATGAATTGACCTGAGTCTCCTGTCCACTGATCAAGTGTGTGGGAGTGCTCCAGAAACTTTCAGTTCTTAAGTATGTTTGTCTGTGTACTGAGTGAGGGAGTTTCGTGCAATTTACGTCATATTTTTGTAAGTAATTCAGACCTTCTCATTTTGTACTTCAACTCCCATTACATCAACGAATCCTTGAATACAGTTTAACATTTGAAAATCTCTCGCTGTTCTCAATCAAACCGGTAACGTTAACTGCAGGCTGATGTATAATTTCTTTGTTTTCCTTCCTCACAGTTAATGTAGTGACGATCTATGTCCTGCTTTATAAAGATTGTGGATTGTCTCCATGTATCAGACGTTACCTGGGGGCCATGGCAATGGCGGATTTACTGGTCATTATTCTCGACCTGCTATTGAGACACGTCCCCATTGTTTTTCGCGACCAGTTTTATTTCATGATGTCCATTCCCATGTGCAATATCCACGCCATTCTACTCTATGCAGCCACTGACTGTTCTGTATGGTTCACTGTCTCGTTCACCTTTGATAGATTTGTTGCCATTTGTTGCCCGAAGCTGAAAACAAAATATTGCAGTGAGAAAACGGCGGCTGTGGTCCTGGGAACAGTGACTGTGCTTAGCTGTGTAAAGAACATTTCCTGGTACTTTATGTTGTCAGCTTCGTATCTGCTGGAAAACGTCCCCTGGTTTTGTGAAGGAACATACAGTGTCCAAATGTCAATCATCTGGGTCACAGTCGAGTTCCTTCATTATATTCTAACCCCAGCTCTTCCATTTCTCCTAATTCTGCTGCTCAATGTTTTCACCGTCAGACACGTTTTAGTGAGCAGCAGAGCCCGCAGGAGACTCCGGGCTCACACCAGTGGTGACTCTCAGCGTGACACAGAAATGAAAAATCGAAAAAAATCCATCATTTTACTGTTTGTGATCTCGGCCAATTTCATCCTGTTATGGTCAACGTTCATGGTGTATTCTTTATGGGGCCGAATGTATGATTTTGGGTATGACGCTGTATATTTAGATTGGTTTGTGCTGGAATTGGGCTTCATGCTACAGCTCCTCAGTTGCTGCACAAACACTGCGATTTATGCCGTGACCCAGACTAAGTTCAGGCAGCAGATGAAGAATGTGCTGAAATATGTCTTTACTCAAAATTATCGTTCAATCAAATTGTCTCATTAATCAGTCCGTCCGGGAATTTCTCATTTTAGTTCAATGTTTCAGCAGTGAAGCAGCCTGCCGGTATGGCAACTTGCGGAGGGTCGTGCTGGTCTGTCTGACCTTATTCAATAGGGTATACAGGAATATTTGTCAATGTTTCTCTCAATTCAGGGGTCAGTGAGCAAAGGCTGTTGCTCTATGTCTGTCTGTCTATCTGTACCTGTCATTTCAATTTGTAAAAGATTAAAATATTCATTAAAAAAATGCCAAGTAGCAGAGTGAACAGTATTGTCGTTTGTCTCTGTGTTGAAGAAGCTGAGCTTGAGAGAGACAGACCTATGACCAAATCCTGATTCTCAGGCAAGAGGAGAGGTCCGGGCTCGAGCTCAGGGGTTGGAATTAAGTCACGCTGTTCTTGCATTCACAGTTGGGCATACCTAGCTTCGGCTGAATTCAGCCTCTCTCCCTTTGTTGTTCTCCCTTCATATATCCCTCCCACTCTCACACGGTCAGTCTGTCTCTCTCCTCCCTTTCGGACACACTAATTCACAATTTTCCCAATTCTTCATCGCACCCTCTCCTGTCTTGCAGTCTGAAACTCCAAGTAACACTCACTTCAAACATCTCTGCCTTCAACCCACTATCACCTTCCATTGCGAGGGGAACAGAGGGACGTGTGGAGTTTGAGGCCATCGTTTGGGAAATACAGCAGGTTCTGTAGTCTCAGTTGTGTAGTTGTGTTTTTATGGTAATAGTGTTGGGCTTGGGTTAACTTCCGTGAGTAGGGGACACAAAGGGTATGAGAGCACTAACCGTTCGTGGGGGATAAGTATGCATGTGTCACAATAACCTGTCGATCGGGGAGGCACAAAAGTTAACTATACATTGAACAGATTGTATGGGACCCACAGTCTGTTACTCAGTGGGGATGTGGTCAAGGGTTATTTCGAAGGCAAAACTGCAGAAGAGATCGCAGAACAGTACACAGCAAAGAGGTTGAGCGAGGGAGTCA
>NW_025204765.1:8251-9830 GCF_004010195.1 Chiloscyllium plagiosum | reverse complement strand
GGTGGCAGCTGTACGGGAAGCTTGTAAATCCACCAGAATAGGGGAGGGAGGTTATGGGGTGGAAAGAGGAATGTCGAAGAAAAGTTGGAGAGGGAGAGAAGCGAGACGGGGCAGAAGTGAGAGAGGAGGATTTTATGGATTTGAGCGGCCTCAGGTGGCCGGATGTTACCATTGCGGGAAACTGGGACACTTCAAAAGGGATTGTCCCGAGTTTAAAAGGGAAAGAGAATGGATGTATGAAATGGAGCGTGAACAAATGGATTAGGGAAGTCAGGGGAGGATCGGAACACGGGCCTACCAAGAACCCCTGGTAAATTTACGGGTGGGCCCATTTAGACAAGATGTTACCTTCTTAGTTGACACAGGCGCCGGCAGGTCCTCAATCCCCCTCCATCCTAGGGGGGTTGGCTTCCAAGCTAAAACATTAAACATTTCAGGAGTTAAGGGTGGGGTTTTTAGTACGAAAATATTCGAACCACAATCCTTGCGGCTGGAGGAGGAGGAGCTCCAGGTGGAACTCCTTCACCTCCCCCATCTTCCCTATGGGTTGTTGGGACGGGATTTGATAGTCCGTTTCGGATTACGAATAGAAGTGGGAGAAGAGGATGAATTAGCCGTTACCATGTCATACCTTAGTGAGTCCCGATTGACAGAGATAGACCCTAGGGTTTGGGTCGCCAAAGGGAACCGGGGGGGACTCGCAATTCGACCTGTGGAGGTAAAATTAAAGCCCCAGAGCCCCGACGTCAGAGTGCGCCAATACCCCATCTCTTGGGAAGGGAGGCAGGGTCTGAAGACAGTTATGGAAACCTAATAAAAGATGGTTTGGTAGAGCCCGATATGTCACAATACAATTCCCCCATCCTGCCGGTCCGGAAGTCGGACGGGAGCTACAGAATGGTCCAAGACCTAACACCCTGTGGTACCGAACCCATACACTATTCTGGGGCGAATACCCCCGGACCACGGCTGGTTTAATGTTATAGACTTAAAGGATGCCTTCTGGGCGTGTCCCCTGGACAAGGACAGTAGGAATCTTTTTGCGTTTGAATGGGAGGATCCTGATACTGGTAGAAAACAGCAGTACAGGTGGACCGTGCTCCCCCAAGGATTCACTGAGTCCCCGACTCTGTTCGGGCAGATTCTGGAACAATTATTGGAGGGACTAACCTGGTCCCCGGCCCTTAAGCTTATACAATACGTGGACGATCTCCTTTTATCCGGGCCCACGGAGGAGGACGTCCTACTTGGGACTAATGCCCTCTTAAATTACCTAGCTGAGAAGGGGTTAAGAGTGAGTCAGAAGAAGCTCCAATATGTCCAGAAAGAGGTTAAGTACCTGGGACACTTGATAAGCCAGGGACAGAAACGAATAAGTCCAGAAAGCGTGCGGGCAATAATCGAACTAGGCCTCCCAACAAGCAAGAGGGAGTTGTAGAAGTTCTTGGGACTCTTAGGCTATTGTCGGTTATGGATAGATGACTATGCCCCCCCTTACTAAAGACCTGTACCTAAAACTCATTGAGGAGGCACCCAATAGAATAAAATGGGAGGAGGAGGAGAAAAAGTTAATTGGAAT
>NW_025204765.1:1636-6878 GCF_004010195.1 Chiloscyllium plagiosum | reverse complement strand
TGCCCTATTGCAAATTCGCACCCAGCCAAGGCGGGATTTGGGCGTCTCCCCTTTCGAAATGCTGTTTGGCCTCCCGTTCCATGGGCCGAAGGGGGGACCTCCTGTATTCGTGTCTCGGGATATGTTTTTGCAAAAATATGTGGTGGCTCTGGGGTCTGCTCTATCTCGTTTACGCCAACAGGGACTTTTGGCACAGACGCCGCCCCTCGAGTTAGCGGTGCACACCGTCAAGCCGGGTCAGTGGGTCCTGATTAAAAACTGGAAGCAGCGTACCATCGAACCAACTTGGGACGATCCCTTCCTGATACTTTTGACGACCGAAACGGCTGTCCGTACGGCCGAAAAGGGCTGGACACATTACACTCGAGTCAAGGGACCAGTGCCACAACCGACGGAGGATGAACGAACCTCTCTGACAAAGGCAGCTAAGGAAAAGAGACCCTGAGAACAAACTAATCGGACTTTGGCGAGTCTAAAGGAACTGTGCCCTCTGGCTAAAGGTGTCGTGACAAAATGCGGTCAATCATATTGTTAACTTGCTTTGCCATTATCCTTGGGCTGGGTCATAGTTTGCGTGTTACCCAATTTGGCCTCCCAAAAAGACAAGTAGAGGACCGTCAGTGGTTCTCCATCTCCGTGCTTGCCAACAAGCCAACACAGACATTTAGCTGAGACCTATGTGGGTTGGTGCCCTGCAGGACTAAAAGTGAACTGAATCAAACTAAACGGAACCTAGAGAGAGAAAGGGGATTCCAGGGTCAGGCGTTAGTATTACAATTGCATGGTAGGGAGGCATACATAGGCCTCCAGCCCCCGGGGTCCAGGCTATGGTGTCAGTTGTCCATGATCCCATCACCCCTGGACAGGATTGTGGGCAGAATCAGTGCAATCCGCTCTATCTGACCATAAAGAACTTGGGAAACAACGGGGCGAGCCTTAATGGAACGATACTGGGTATTCGAGTTGGGGGCCAGGCAGGACAGGAGCGGGTGCAGCTGTGCTGCACGTATATCACGGTCATTGAAGCTGAGTCTGGGGGGGTCATCCGTCACCGATGAGCAGGGAAAGATTAGAATAATTGAGGTGACGGATTTGGAAAAGACCTTTGAAATAGAAACGGGATATGGGGAGGCGAATGCCTGGATGGAATGGGTCAAATATACTGTGAGGATCATGAAAAAGAGTGATTGCTACGCATGCACGGGTGCCCGCCCTAACCCTCAGGTGGTCCCATTCCCACTGGGATGGGAGAAACACCCACGAGCCTTGGACTGCATGATAAGGCTGTACCAGGACCGAGAGGCCTGGAACGACTCCACTTGTCGACCCTTGAGTTTGAAGTTTCCCCCCGTCAAGTCTGAGGGGGCGCCCCGCCCGCCATCATTCTCGGGGGTAACGGGTACGCACCAGGCCTGCGTCTCTCGGACGGGACTACAGTGGGACAACGATGTGGGGACATTTGACAAGTGCAGCGGGTCAATTCGGCTGGTCAAAATCTACTGGGGGCGGGAGTTACTCCCACATTCATGTGCCTAGGGCAGACCTCTGGTGGTACTGTGGTGGGAGGGTTCTGCGACAGACCCTGCCCCGAAAATGGACGGGCACTTGTGCAATCGTTCAATTGGCCATCCCATTCACCCTGGCATTCAAAAAACAAGAGCAACCCCGTTCCAGTGGAAGAACTGAGAGAGCTTTGGAGACCTCTTTCGATGATAACATATACTTAGATGCCATAGGGGTCCCCAGGGGTGTTCCTGACGAGTACAAGGCGAGGAACCAGATAGCGGCGGGTTTTGAGTCGTCACTGTTCTGGTGGGTGACAATCAATAAGAACGTGGATTGGATCAATTATATTTACTACAATCAGCAGAGGTTCATTAATTATACCCGGGATGCAGTGAAAGGAATAGCAGAACAACTGGACGCCACTAGTCGGATGACGTGGGAAAATAGGTTGGCCTTAGACATGATGTTGGCAGAAAAGGGGGGTGTTTGTGTCATGATAGGCACTCAGTGCTGCACTTTCATCCCCAACAACACAGCCCCTGATGGGTCCATCACCCGCGCCCTGGATGGACTCACCACATTGGCGGACAAACTGGCCGAAAACTCGGGTATCGACTCTGGCCTCACGGACTGGTTGGAAGCTTGGTTTGGTAAATGGACGGGGGTGGTCGTTCCCTTTCTTGTCTCATGTATAGTGGTGGCACGGGTACTCACTGCCCTTGGGTGTTGCGTTATTCCCTGCGTCCGGGGATTAACTCAACGACTGATCGAAACCGCCCTTACTCAGAGGGATGTTCCCTATGGGCAGGTTGAACGAATGAATCTCGAGATGGAACAACGTGAATCCCTCTTGGGCGGGGGTAGTATTAGAGACGGGCAGTTTGATGAACAAGCTCGGGAGTTATTAAACGCCCTGGAGAAGAAACTTACGGTTTAAAAATTACAGGTCGTAAGAAAAGACACGGGGGATTTGTAGAGGGTAGTGTAATTTTTAAACGGTTAGCTGCATTTTAGTCTTTTCCAACTTATAGTAAACACAAGTGCCTTATAGTAAACACAAGCAGACACTCGAAACTGGTGCCGGACCTCCCCCATGTTGTTATGAATGAAACAATTGTAACAGCTTTCCTCGATAGCTGAGAGACCGCCCTTAACCACAGTTGTACAACATCATCCATATAAGGAAAGAAAGGGGAACTCGAACACTGATTGGCCAAGTGAATAACAAAATAATCGCAGGCACCAGAACCCAAATAAGGAAAACAGTGGGGAACCCTAGCACTCATTGGTCAAGACAGCAGTAGGAGACCCAGCCCACATTTACGTGTATATAATGTGTGGAGATTATTATTGAGGGGTGTGTGTACCATTTGTTTTCGCACCCGACTTTGCAAAGTTGAATGAAAAGTTTTGGACAGACTCCTCCGTGTCTTTGTTCCTGGGAAGGGAAATAAAAGTGCCGGAGATGGGGCTGACAGCCGCATATCTCGCACACTGCAATACATCCGTATTGTTCCTTTAATCGTTTAACATTCCTTCATTTATGGCCCCATTGCAGTAAGCCACACCCTCAACACATTCGCTGGCAATGATGCAAACACTTCTGAATGAACCTCTGACAAAGAAGCATTCCCTCAGTATTTAGTCTCTGATTGTGAGGGTTCCCGCAGTCGTGCCAATCTCACCGTGCTCCACTATCAATGATCACAGACGCGCACAACCGACTTCACAGATATAGACAAGACATTTCGCGCCAAAAGTCGTTAATTTCAAAAACCACGAATCAGGAATGGACCCGGACCATAGAACAGGCTGTCACCATAGGACAGAACAGGACAACACACCGCAAAAAACGGCACTAAAAGAAAAAATGGCCAAACTAACACACAACAAAGAGGACACGACAACACACACCTGGGTTAAAAACCTCTCCCACAGACAGCTCACAGACACGGAAAGAACAATACTGGCCAAGGGACTCAATACAACCTCAGGGACGCCAAGACAGCAGACTTCCTAGCAGCACTAGAATGCACACTCAGGAACAATGGACTGACAGAAGAGACACAACAAACAGTAAGACAAACTGTCGTACCTATGATAATAAGGAAAAGACAAACACATAACCTCAACACCAAGGAGAGGGAAGCCCTGAAATCACTAAGAAACGATAAGAACATAATCATACTACCAGCAGATAAAGGCAGAATGACGGTCATCCTAGATAAATCTGATTACATCCAAAAAGCACAACAACTACTTGCAGATATCAACACCTACCAAATGAAGGAATTTGACCCCACACCACAACTCACCAATAGGATAAATAACACACTAAGGAATCTACAAAAAAACGGACAGATAACCAGAGCTGACCTACAAAGAATGAAACCGGAAAGCAACATCACCCCCAGATTCTATGGATTACCTAAAGTACACAAACCAGACATCCCACTCAGACCCATAGTATCACTGCCATGGACACCATCATACAAACTGGCCAAAGAACTACAACAGAAACTGAAACACCTGGTCAGCGGATCCAAACTCTCTATCCACCAACACAGGAATTCTTGGACATCATCAGAAATATACACATAGACAAGAAAGAAACCATGATATCATTCGACGTGACGGCACTGTTCACTTCAATTGACAAAACCCTACCCAGAGAAACAATAGCCAACCTACTGGAAATACAGAACAGAAAACAGGACGCTGAACCTATCAACAAAGACGGCATACTTAAACTACTGGACTTGTGCCTCACAACACACTTCACATTCAACAACCAGATATACGAACAAATCAACGGAACACCCATGGGATCACCAATCTCGGGACCCATAGCAGAGGCAGTTATGCAAAGGTTAGAACAAACGGTCCTACCACAAATTCAACCCAAACTCTGGGTCAGATATGTCGATGACACGTTAGTAATCATTAAAACACGGAAATAGAAAAAACACACCGGATCATCAACGCCACACTCACAGGAATCCGATTCACGAGACAAGAAGAAAAGGATAGCCAACTCCCAATTCTAGACGTGATGGTGCAGAGAACAGCGAACGGAGAATTCACTACAAGGGTATACAGGCAAGCCACACACACACAGACCAAGTCCTAAACTATGAAAGTAACCACCCCAACACACACAAACGAAGCTGCATCAGGACTCTATTCAAAAGGGCCACAACACTTTGCAGTACACCAGAACTGCAAAAAGAAGAAGAGGAACACCTATACAAGGTATTCGCCAAAAACGGATACCTGCGCAACTTCATCAACAGATGTCTAAGAGAAAGACCACGGAACGAGGACATACCACAACCAAAAGGACTAGCCACACTACCATACATCAGGAGCATCTCAGAACTGACAGCCAGACTACTGCGACCCCTAGGACGCATAACGGCACACAAACCAACAGCCACGCACAGACAACAACTCACCAGAACGAAGGACCCGATACCCAACATGAGCAAAACCAATGTAGTGTACAAAATACCATGCAAGGACTGCACAAAACACTATATAGGACAAACAGGAAGACAGCTAACAATCCACATACATGAACATCAACTAGCCACGAAAAGACACGACCAGCTATCCTTAGTAGCCACACACGCAGACAACAAGCAACATGAATTCGACTGGGACAACACTACTATCATAGGGCAAGCCAGACAAAGAACAGCCAGGGAATTCCTAGAAGCATGGCACTCATCCACAA
>NW_025204765.1:0-1320 GCF_004010195.1 Chiloscyllium plagiosum | reverse complement strand
ATCTCACCAGACTGACCAAACACAATGAGGCAATGTGTCAGTATTGACGCATTGAGCGCTCGTCTGCACCAATTCCCGCATTATTGACAAACTGAAACACTGTCAAATGGTCAGAAAGGTGGGAGACGTTCAATAGTGAGGCAGTAAATTATTAGAAGAGGTTTAGAAATGAGGGAGAGTAACATGATTTCGTGTTAACTACGGAGTTATTTGCAGCACTAAATGGGAGAACTGCTGTCTTGCAGCACCAAATGGGTGAATTGGAGCAGTGTAGCAGTAAATGGGAGAATTAGGGCAGGAGAGTACTGAGTGGGAGACTTAGAATTGGGCACCAATAACTGGGAGAATCTTTCTCAGTCATTGGTCAAAATAAGAACTGGTGTAGACCACTGAGTGGAGAACGTGTTCAGGAAATCAGTAAATGGGAGAATTCGTATGTCGAAACACTAAATTGGAGACTTGGTGCATAACATCAACAGAAGACATCATTCGTGCAGAATTCCAATAACATAGGCCCTTCAACAGAGCAGATAGAAATGCGAGTACCCAGGCAGGAAAACGAGCGATTAGGAGGAATGTTGCAAACATGTTATCAAGTGGAGACGTATTAAATGTAAAGAATGCGTGTGGGACACCATTAGCTTAAGGTTGTGTATCAGGAAGGAAGTAAATGGGTCAAATGGGACAAGACAATACTCAATAGGAACGTTAGTGCAGTTAATCAATAAAAGAGGAATTGCCCAGGATTGTTAGTGTGGAGATTTGATACAGGGCACGCCAAAATTCGAGAATTCCGTCAGGGGATGACAATATGGGACAATTGTTGCAGGGAAATACTAAATGGAAGAATAGGTGCACGGTGGAAGTAAATTAGAGAATTGTAGCATGGCACAATGAAATGGGAGAATTAGAGCACGGAACGACTAAATTGCAGATTTGATTTAAGATATCAGTAAATGGAAGAACTAGTATATGGACATGTGTAAGTGTGAGAACTGGGGGGCATCAGTAAATTGGAGAACGATGCACAGTGCCGTTACATTAGTAAATTTGTGGGATTGCCAATAGTTTTGAGAGTGCCGCAGAACACGTCCAAACAGGAGTATAATGCAGGGCATCAGTAAAATAGAGAAATGCAGTGACAATCAGTAAACTGGAGAAACGGTTCAGTGTACCACTAAATGAAAAAAAAAAATGAGGAAGAAACCAATATGTGGACGACGTGCATCAGGAAACAACTAACTGGAAATTGATGCAGATCATCTATAATTGGAGAATTCGTGCAGATGTCACTAATTTCTTAGTGGGAGAACTGGGACA
>NW_025204764.1:4477-9828 GCF_004010195.1 Chiloscyllium plagiosum | reverse complement strand
TGTCCAAGCTTGCCACAAGGTTGGAATTCTCCTACGGAAATGACAGTTGATAGGGCCCTCACCAAGTTGGCCGCCCGCGCTCCTCGCCCCAAGACAGCGCCTTACCCTGATAAAGATGGCGGCAGGTTGCACCGGCAACCCGAGAGGTCCCTTCCCAATGAAGTGAACACTGGGGCTGTGGGTTTTATTAGCGGCCTGAGGCCTCCCCCTAGGAGTTTATAAACTCCCCAGTCTCCCTCCTCCCGCGGTTCCCAATCCTACCCTGTCTCACTGTCTCCTCTCCCCGGGGGCAGGAGCCAGGTCTTGGGATGTTCCTGAAACCTGGTCCTGTTCTGAAGGAGGATCCCCGGACCCGAAACACCGCCTCATATTCCTCCCGACACGAGCTGCC
Organism: Chiloscyllium plagiosum; assembly: GCF_004010195.1. Classification (NCBI taxonomy): domain Eukaryota; kingdom Metazoa; phylum Chordata; class Chondrichthyes; order Orectolobiformes; family Hemiscylliidae; genus Chiloscyllium; species Chiloscyllium plagiosum. The sequence continues at coordinate 9,437 of NW_025204764.1, read as the reverse complement.
GGACCTGCTCAGCTTTTCCAGAGGCTCCTGTTCTTGTTCCTTCAGCCGCCGGCGCCATTCCTCTCCCACACTCAGTAACACTGTCTTTGTCCTGCTTCAGGACCCATACTGCGCAGGCGCCGGTTCTCAAGGGGTGGGGTCCGAGCTCGTGACGTCACAACGTGTGCAGTGGGCGTGGCTAAATGGGTCATCCAACCAATCGGAGACAACGGGCGGGAGATCGTGTTCCTTGCCCCAAGACAACTGAAAGGTGCGGGGTTTTTTAAGTTTCAGTCTTTTTCGAAATATTATTCCAGACCTCTGGAAGGCTCAAACATTGGAAAACTTTCAAACATAAACAAAGGGATATTCACAAATGAATAAAGGTAAATTACAAACGAAACCTCGCACAAAATATCAAAAAGTGTAGCAAAAGCTTCTGTTGGTACGCTAAAGGGATCAGAGTTACTAAGGTAAATGTTGGTCCCTCGGAAGATGAAACCAGTGACTTAAGGGGGGAACACGGAAATGGCAGAGATGCGAAGTCAATACTTTTCCTCAGTTTTCAAGTTGGAGGACAATAGTACAATTCCTATTGGAACGGACAAGTCAGAGGCTACAGAAACAGTAAAACTTAAACAATCAACATCGATAGGGAAAAGGTACACAGCACACTATTAGGATTGAGGGCAGACAAGTCCCCTGGGCCTGATAGCCTACATCCCAGGGTAGCATATGGACTTCAGTTAGGAGTTTGACAAGGTTCCCAAGGAAGATTGGTTAGCAAGGTTAGATATCATGGAATAGAGGGAGAACTAGCCATTTGGATCGGCTCAAAGGTAGAAAACAGAGGATGGTGGTGAAGGGTTGCTTTTCAGACTGGAGGCCTGTGATCAAGGATGCGTGCTGGGTCCACTACTTTTTGTCATTTATACAAATGATGTGGATGTCAATATAGGAGGTATAGTAAATAAGTCTGCAGATGACACCAAAATTCGAGGTATAATGGACAGCAAAGATGGGTAGCTCAGAGCACAACACGATCTTAATCAGATGGGCCAATGGACTGCGAGATAGCAGATGGAGTTTAATTTAGATAAATATGAGATGCTGCATTTCGGAAAAGCAAATCAGAGGAGGACTTTTCTATTTAATGGTAAGGTCTGAGGGAGTGTTCCTCAACAAAGAGACCTTGGAGTGCAAGTTCATAGTTCCTTGAAAGTAGTCACAGGTAGGCAGAATATCCAAGAAGGCATTTGGTGTGCTTTCCTTTATTGGTCAAAGTATCGAGTATAGAAGTTGGGAGGTGATGTTGCTGCTGTACAGGACATCGGTGAGGCCACTTGTGGAATATTATGTGCAGTTCTGCTCTCTTTCCTATTGGAAGTTGGTTGTGAAACATGAAAGGGTTCAGAAAAGACTTACAAGGATGTTGCCAGGGTTGGAAAATTTGAGCTATCGGGAGAAGCTGAATAAGTTGGGGCTGTTATCCCTTGAACATCGGAGGCTACGGGTTGACCTTATAGAGGTTTATAACATCATGAGGGGCATTGATAGGATAAACAGACAAGGTCTTTTCCCTGAATTGAGGAAGTGTAGAACTAGATGCCATACATTTACGGTGAGAGGGGAAAGAAATAAAAGGGACTTAAGGGACAACTTTTTAATGCAGAGCATGGTGCGGTATGGAATAAGCTGCTTGAAGAAGTCTTGGAGGCTAGTATAATTACGTCACTAAAAAGGCATCTGGATGGGTACATGAATAGGAAGGGTTTAGGGGGATATGGGCCAAGTGCTAGTAAATGGAACTAGACTGTTTAGGATAACTGGTCAACATGGATGAGTTGGACTGAAGAGACTCTTTCCATGTTGTAATTCGTGTGTCTCTGTGGAATTCTCTGTCCAAGGGAGCAGATGAGGCAGCTTCATTAATTATATTCAAGACACAGTTGGATGGGATATTGCATGGAGGGGAATTAAGGGTAGATGGAACAATGCAGGTAGGAGGAGCTAAGATGATGGATAGATCAGCCATCATCTGAATGAATGGTGGAACAGGCTCGACTGGCCAAATAGCCGACTCCTACTTCTATTATTATGAAACGATAACTCTGCATTTCCCATGGCTAACCTGTCTAACCTGCACATCCCTGGACATGATGGGCAATTCCAAATCAAGGCAGGTGAGCAATGTAGTAATGTGGAAAGTGAATGTCAGAGAACAACAGAAAGGGACAAAGGGAATAAATGTACCACTAATCAAAGCTGGTTTGAAAAGATCACAAAAATTGAAACGAAAGACTGTGTCTGAATGTGTGCTGCACTGTAAGAAAAGTGAACGAATTGACTGAAGAAAATAAGTGTGATCTGAGACTCCTTACAGAGACGTGGTTTTAGGATGACAAGGATTGGATCCTGAATATTGAGGGTATGTGACATTCAAATCAAATGGGAAGTTCGGTAAAGGTAGAGGGTTGGCAATGCAAATCAAAGCACTGATAACATGGTAGTCTGGTCTCAGCGAGGATTTCAGGTCCTGATGTCTCTGTCCTCTGTTGGTCTCCCCGTTCCCACAGAGCTAGGTGTGTGTTCTCAGTTCTGCTGGATTTCTATTGAAGCTTTGACACGAGTCAACTTGGCGGGAAATCAAACAATTAAAGTGAAAATGTGAAAATCATTGTCCTCAAGTTTCTCTCTGAGGTTCGCACTGCCTTCACCAGCCCAACACCCAATCCTGGATACTTGGAACTCTTGCACAATTAAATAATGAGAAGTTCAAATCCATTATGTCCAAATCACACTGCAAACACCACTCTCCAGCAGCACTTCCAATCTATCCTCATGCCAAATGTGTGAGGCTGAAGTAGCCACTTGAAAGCTTGGTAAGTGCTTTACCTCTCAGATGAGCTACCAGCTGCATGTCCACACTTTCATTGTGACCACCTCTTCAAATCTCAGGAATAATTTCTGACCCTGCCCAACCTCAGTTCATCTGCTTCTGAAAATTACACTATGCCTTTGTCACTTCTTGAGTTTGATTCTTCTGTCACACACCTGAAGGCCTGAAACATTCTACTCCCCATAAATCTGAGATCATCCAAATCGCTAAACAAGAAACAAATAACTGTGGATGCTGGAAATCTGAAACAGAAACAGAAACAAAAACAAAAATTGCTGGAGAATCTCAGTAGGTCTGGTAGCATCAATGGACAGACAATACAGTCAACATTTCAGGTCAAGTGACCTCCTTTCGTTCCAGATCACGGCTGCTTCTCGCCTTCCTCACACCAAGTTCATTTAATCTATGATTGCTATGCCTGCTGACGCACACAGGTTCCTGGTGATGCAGCAGATCCATTATAAAATGTTAATCTTTGCTCATAGTCTTGTCCCTCGCTATCTCTATCATCTTCTCCAGCTCTAAACCTCTGAAATCAAGGAGCTCAGTAAATGCCCAACATTCTCATTCAAACTACATCGAAGCACAGGGTTTCCTGATGAAGACCTTTTGCCCGAAACATCGATTCTCCTGCTCCTCGGATGTTACCTGTCCTGCTGTGCTTTTCCAGCACCACACTCTAAAATCCAACTCCAGGGGTCTGAAGTCTGGAACACAGAATAGCACAATTAGGTATAGCAAATAGATGCTAAAGACGTTCAGGTCCCATGTAAGAGTAAGATTGAGGAGTGCAGCTTAACAGTCGCAGTAAACTACAAACCACCAAAATTATCATGAGAATGAGACAGAGGTCAGAAAGACTCACCACACGACTCCAGTCAAACATTCAAACATTACTCGAGGAAAAGCCTGTAAATGCCCCCCACCCATTAGGGCGACACGGTGGTTTGGGCGGTGGTTCCCACCCTTGGGCAACTGTCTGTGTGGAGTTTGCATATTCTCCCCGTGTCTGCGTGGGTTTCCTCCGGGTGCTCCGGTTTCCTCCCACAATCCAAAACTGTGCAGGTTAGGTGAATTTGCCATGCTAAATTGCCCATAGTGTTAGGTGCATTAGCCAGGGGTAAATGAATGGGTCTAGGGGAGTTGCTCTTCGGAGGGTTGGTGTTGGGCCGAAAAGCCTGTTTCCACACTGTAGGTAATCTAATCTAATCTGTGAGAGGAGTTTCTCGGAACCATCACTGTCAGTGTTGGACAGAAATTGACATAACATTCTCCCTTCCGGCTTCCGGACCATCAGTCCGCATGTTCCCAACTCCAGCCCATGTGCCTGTAAGCGCGCATTGCGCGTGCTCGTGGAACTCCTGCATTGAGAATGGGGTGCAATCACAGTCGCATGCCATGTTGGGTAAAATATATGCCATGGAAGACCGTGACTTTATATCAGACTGAGCGATTATAGATTAGTCGCTGAAAAACGTTCAAAATTAATAAACATGGACATTTTCTGAAAGGTAGCTAGATTCAAGGAAGGGTTTTATAGACTGGAATCTAATCAAGAGATGGGGTTTGTTTACTGGCAGAATAACACAATCAGAAGTGAGCTACAGACGGAAATTTGATCGAGGGAATCAGGATGATTACATCCAGTATAACAGAAAACTGAGTGTGTAATACAGGCTATAATCTAATTGAGGGGTTCGGGATAGTTTGTATATAGAATAACATACTCGGGAATGAATTACAGACTGGAAACTAATCAAGAGGATCGTTGTGATTTATATAGAGAATAACATACGCAGTCATAAATTACATCCTGGAATCGAATCAAAGCACCTTGATGGCACACTGGGTCGAATGCAGCCTTGAGGTCAAGGGCTGTCAATCTCATCTCACCTCTCGGATTAAGCTTTTTTGTCCATGTTTTAACCAAGGCTAGAATGAAGTCAGTACCTGAGTGAGCCTGGAGGTACCCAAACTGGTCACTCAGCAGCTCATAGCTGAGAGGATGTTATTCGATATGTTGCATAGCTTTATCGATAATCGAGAGTATACTGATAGGACGATTAATCCTGAGTTGGATGT
>NW_025204764.1:1099-3029 GCF_004010195.1 Chiloscyllium plagiosum | reverse complement strand
AGAGCACCCAGGAAGATCAGCAGCTAGAAAAGTGAAAACATCCATGAAGAGGAGACTGTGTGGCCTTGAGATTAAGTTAATGTAACGTTTAATAAATATGTTATTAGAATAGCATATTAAGTTGCGTCGAGTTGGGGTCAGACAGTAAGTAGTTAAAGAAAGGGGGTTTTGGATTTGTGAACAGGTTTTGTTTAGTGTTCATTATTCGAGTTAGAAAAATATTTTCTTTAAATAGTGGAATTTAGGAATTCTGTCACTCACATTTTAACAGATTATGAGGCAAGATGAGCTTTTCTGGGCGGTTAGTTTAATTAACAGGGTTTGATCTCCATGACGTAACAATATGTATTATTCTTACTCACACACGGACTTATGGATTATGATTCTTCTTTTCATATGTAAAGCTTCACCCTAAAATCCTGTGAGGGAGTTTTACAGAAGTTATTCCTGTCAGTTCATGATGGAAATTCTGAATAAATATTCTGGTTTCCCTGAAACATTGTGTCCTCTTGTTGACCAAAGCTGGAAATCCCTGTCTCAGGAGACAGTGGTTTTGTTTCAATGTAACTAGTCTAGTCCTAGCTAACCCTGGTTAATGTTTTAGATTAGATTAGATTACAGTGTGGAAACAGGCCCTTCGGCCCAACAAGTCCACACCGACCCGCCGAAGCGAAACCCACCCATACCCCTACATTTACCCCTTACCTAACACTACGGGCAATTTAGTATGGCCAATTCACCTAACCTGCACATCTTTGTGACTGTGGGAGGAAACCGGAGGAAACCCACGCAGACACGGGGAGAACGTGCAAACTCCACACAGTCAGTCGCCTGAGTCGGGAATTGAACCCGGGTCTCTGGCACTGCGAGGCAGCAGTGCTAACGACTGTGCCACCGTGCCGCCGATTTTGAGACGTGTTCAAATCTCACCAGGCCAGATAGGGGTGTTCCGTTAAGTCATTAAAAATCTGGACTGTCAATTATTGTAAGATACCATTGGGCTCACCTTTCTCCGGTTAGACTTACATGTGACTTCATTGTGGTTGACTCGTCACCGCCCTCCAGACAACGAGCGATGGTCAATAAACACACGCCGGCTCAGAGATGAACACATATCTCTTTTATGCTTCAGCTCTTGCGTGACTGACCGCATGTCCTGCCCAATAGAAAGTGGGGCAGCTCGGGAAGACATTCTGGAATTGGCGGGACACCGAGCCAATCAGAGTGAACAAAAGGTAGCGCCGAGTTGTTTATGGAGCAGTCCGGGTGTCTGAGCTGGTGGAGTTGATAAGTGAGAGACAGAGCTGGAGGGAGGGACTGGATGGGTTTAGGAACAACCTGCTGGGAAGTGTTTGTATTCGAGTTAGTACTGAACTCTGGGAAATTCTTCTACACGGGGTTAGAGTGGAAGAATTGCCCCACAACAATCTCCAACCAAGAGGAACGTTTGTCTCTCCTGCACTGAGAAGGAGAGGCTTCAGAGCAGCTGGTTCTTGAAGGTCAGTGAGCTGCAATTCTCTCTCTCTGTCTCTCCCTTTCTCTAAAGAAACAAAAACATGTATCTACTGGAGGACAGTGTGTGTCTGAGAGCGGAGTGTATAGGTGATGATTCTTCATACACTCTGATCTTGATCTTCTTGAAGTGAGGATCTGTCAGTTATTCCTGTGATGGAGATGGAGGCAACTGTCTGTAAGTATCCCACTGCTCTCACGATCTCTACTCTCATTGAGGGCTGAGTCTTGTGGAGGGCCAGAACACGCCCTTTCCCTGAAGGACATTTGTCAGCTAGTTGAGTTTTTCATGACAGTCCAGTAATGTTTCACGGTCAGTATTTGAGTGACTTTCACACAAATTGCTGGAATCAAAGAACTCCATGATGACCCAATGGTTAGCACTGCTGCCTATCAGCTCTGGGGACCTGGGTTTGAT
>NW_025204764.1:0-1046 GCF_004010195.1 Chiloscyllium plagiosum | reverse complement strand
CGATTGCTCAATCTCTAATTTTTCCTGATTTAAGTTTGTTTTACAGAGAATCACAGAGACACATTTATCAGCAAGAATTCGAAGCAAATATCTTATCAGGATCTTAGAGTGAGTCAATTCATCAGGATTTGAAAACCATTAGATTGTCAATGTTTGTCTGTGGGAAAAGTTTGCAAACATCAGTGTACCCAGTGACAAATGGACAGGTCCTGCACCAGTTCCACAGATTGAATAGCATCCCACCATTCACAGCAGGGAGAGATTGAATCGCCACAGTGGCTCAATCCCAGCCTCAGGCGACTGTCTCTGTGGAGTTTGCACATTCTCCCTGGGTCTGTGCCAGCTCCCTCTGGGTACTCTGGTTTCTTCTCCCAATTCAAAGATGGGCAGGTTAGGTGAATTGACCATGCAAAATTGCACATTGTTTTCAGGGACGTGTTGGTTAGGTGCATTAGTCAAGGGTAAATGTTCAGTAATGGGGTAGGAGAATAGGTCTGGATGTCTTTCTCCCCAGAGGGTTGGTGTGGACGTGTGGACTGTAAGGATTCTATAAGTCTATTAACCCTGTCCTGTGTTTGGGTGAGGAATCAGCTGATCATCCAATATGGAGAGACATGATCTTCACTACAGAAACCATGGAAATGTGCAAACTGTGGGAAGGGATACAAATGTCTATACATGCTGGAAATTCATTGATGCAGTCACACTGGAGATAAATCATTCATCTACTGTTTGTGGGAAGGGATTCAATCAATCACCCGTTCTTGAGAAACAAGAATGCACTCAGTGGGGAGAGTCCATTCATCTGCCCTGAGTGTGGGAAGAGATTCAGTGACTCATCCTACCTGCTGACACACCAGTGAGATCACACTGGGGAGAGGCCATTCCCCTGCTCTGAGTGTAACAAGGCATTCTCTGTTATCAACCTCTAGGCACACCAACTGGTTAACACTGAGAGACATTTCAAATGCTCACGTTGAGAGAAAAGCTTTAAACACAAACATGAAATTCTGATACATGAGTACGTTCACTCTGGGGAGAGGGCA
>NW_025204763.1:3682-9828 GCF_004010195.1 Chiloscyllium plagiosum | reverse complement strand
AGCCTTTGCAGTATCCAGTGCCTTCAACTGTTTTTTGATACCAGTCAATCGAATTTCTGAATACTGCTATTTGTAATGATGGGGACCACGGGAGGAGGCCGAAATGGATCATCACTCGAAACTTCTGACTGAAGAATTCTATGAAAGCTGACGTGCTAGGTTCTTCCTTTATTGGGGTTGGGGATATTTGTGGATCCTCCTACTCCGGTGAGTTATTTAATCGTCCAGCACTATCCACGATCAGATTGGCAGGACTGCAGAGCTTACATCTAATGCGTTGGTTCTGGGATCACTTACTCTGTCTGTCCCTTGCTTTTTATTGCAATTTGGCATGTAAGTCGTTCTGTTTGGAAGCTTCAGCAGATTAACGTTTTATGTTTATATAAGCCTGATTCTGCTCCTGGCTTGTCCTCCTGCGCTCTCTAATTGAACCAGGGTTAATCCTCTTGCTTGATGGTAATGTTTGATTGAGGGATATGCTAGGTATATGAGGTTACGGGACTCCCAGAGCATTTACCGCCCAACTCTATCACACTGAGTTGCCTCCTGTGCTGGATCGGTCCTGCCTTTGGGATAGGACATATCCAGGGATGGGGATGGTGCTGCCTGGCTTGTATCTGCAAGGTAAAATCCCGTGAGTATGCCTATGTCAGGCTGTTGCTTGACTAGTCTGTAAAAGAGTTGTCCCAATTGTGGCATGAGCCCTCATTTGTTAGTAAGGAGGACTGTACAGGTTCGACAATGATGTTTCTAATGTTCCCTTCTCTAGTGCCCAGGTCAATACATCCGATTTAATTTCTTTGAGATTTTGTAGTACATCTGAACGACTCGCTCAACCATTTCAGGGGCGATCGAGAATCAATCACATTGCTTTGGGTCTGGAGTTAACGGTCGGCCAGACCAGGTGAGGGATGGAAGATTCCTTCATTGAATTGAATTGAATTGCCACCATCTGCAGTGGCGGGATTCCAACCTAGGTCCACAGAACAGGAGCTGATTTTTTTGGATTGATAATCTTGCGGTAATACCATGAGCCCTACTTGGAGGTCTATGTTCGGTGTACTAACACTGGGCAGCCTTCTGGACCTGCAATTTCAACCATTGATGCTTGCAGGACTACCGAATTAGATGATCGTCCGCCAATACTCTCACGGTCTGACTCATCATCCGTCATGGGATGATCGCGGAAAGACCCTGGATGCCTTCCCGTCGTGGAGTGGCCTTCCTTCTTTTGGGAATCTTGCATCAGTTGGTTGCGGTTATGGCATGCTATCAGTGATTCAGCAGACCCCGAAGCGGCGGTCGCTGACTTGGGATCTTCGCCAGGCAGATCTCGGGGCAGCCATCACGGTCAGGAAACAGACTTCAGGCACTGTACAGCTTCGCTCGGCTGTTTTCTGCACACGTCTGCACTAGTGTTTGTACGCGTATTTGATATGTCTTTTACTTGAGATTTCCTTTCTCTGATATCAGCATCAGCCTTCCACATATTATATGTCCTCCAATTCACAGGTTCTATCTTCCCCTTCTGTTTCTCCTTCTCTCTCTCCTCCAACCGTGACCTCAGTAATTTCAACTGCCTTTTACTAAAACCACATTCCTTGATCCAAAAGTCTGCTGTACAGACTCTGGGTCGTAATTATTTAACATGGACTGTATTTTCGGTTGGCCATTCCAAGACCTTTACGGACCCTCGTTTTGTTTGCTCTTGGTGGAGCCAATTTTCAGCATTACTGGAAAAATCTTTAGCTCTCTCTCTCTTGCGCAGTACCGTTATCTTTTCCATTTGACTTGCTTTTACCTCCGGAGGTCTCCTCTCGCACTGGGCGCGTCCGTCTCAATGCCTTGGTTCTTGTAAACCAAGGAACCTCGTACCTGGTACGTCTTAGGTGAGTCCAACTCAGCCAGTGGCGGTTCCATGTCTAAAACCACCCTTAAACCTACTGTCTCTTAATCACTCTAGAGACGGCAATATTTTCCCTTGAATTTTGCTCGAATATGGTGCGAGAATTTACTGAACCTTCTTCCTCATCCATTTATTCTCTTAGAGTGAGTCTCTACATAGGATTACTTAAGCCACGACTCTTACCCCGACCCCATTCAATTCGAATCCCGTCGCAGGGGCAATCTACAGATTCTCAGTCCACTCACACAAAGGGGCCAATTAAGCGCTCGAAATGAGGTGAAAGACCATGGATGCGCTGGCACCTGCGTCTCATGGGAATCTTCAGAATCTCACCCAAACGCGGAATCCTGGACGAGCCCCAAGTTTACTATCGTGGAAATTAAGCTGACTGAACTCAGATACTCGTAAGAGCAAAGAAAAAGCTTTATTTTTAACTACTGCAGAGAGCCAATACACTTGGCAAAAATGCCTTGTGTAAGGGCCCTGACCAAAATTCATATATTCCTTTCGTACTATTCTTATCACACGCTCAAGGACAAGGGCTGGGAAACATTCGAGTTCTCATTTTCTCATTCCCTTGCCGTGCCCATAGCTGTCTTTATTTTCTTTAAGTTTTCTGCTGAGTTCTACTGCTCGCCAGTCCAGTTTGAATGTCGAAAAAGTTCAGCAAAGACAAGCTGTCTCCTCGACTGCAGAATTCAGCAAACTGTTAGCAAAATTCATAAAGGTTTTAGAATTAGCATAACATTCGATTTCAGGTTTCTCAGAAAACATTTTTTTTTAGTTTTCCATTACACTGACAGAGGGGAAATCAGGTTCTCAGCTGTGGCTCAAATAATGATTGATAAATATTACACACCACTTCCATACTTTCATAATCCAAATTTCAATTTATATAGCTCCATATCAGGAGTGCAGTTTAACAACCTTATCTCTGTAGTTTGTATATTTCGGTCTGTACAGAAAATCATTTTTTCCCTGTATTTTGTATTGCATAAATGCATCTCATTAATATTGTCTCTGCTAATTCCTCATTGTTCTTCATATGAGTTATAAAGAGTAACGTTCCAATGCTAGTGATTGGGAACATCACTGTCCCTCCGCCTAGACTGAACAGCCATGTCCCCGAATCCTATCCATCTTCTCTCTTTTCCCCAATGTCATAACGACAATGTAAATGAAGTCCAGTAAATGACACTTCATCACAGTTCCTTAGCATCGATAACATCAACAACATGACCCACACCTGCCCTCTCAGATTCTGGAATAACAGTCAGTGTACGGTGGTCACATCATTGATTCTTAATCGAGAGCTACAGAATAATAATCTATTGATATCGCCTTTCCTCATACCCATTATAGAAAGCAATGGGTCATCCTTCCCTGGTCAGGTCTCTGTGTGACTGCAAATCCATAGCACTGTGTTGTTCTCTTTATTGACCAGTGGAACAGTTGAACTAGCCACTCAGTTCAAGCTAGGCATAACATGCTGGCCTGACCAGGGCTACCCACATCCCATGAGGTCAGAACAAAAGGAAAGATAGCTCCCTTCCTCTGCCTGTATCCGATATTCCTGTAGATGATTGCCATTCAGGTTGGTGACCATTCACTGCTTTAGATGGATTCTTTACGATTGAGTCTTTCCCCTAGAGTGATGTCCATCTCGATAGGCACCTCCGGTGCTGGCTTTATTGATGCTGACCTAAAGATGTAAGGATCTTATAAATTCGGAATCAGTGACAGTGCATCGGAAATGAATGGTTTCTCATTTCACAAAAAATAAACAGAGCCAGCTAAGTGAGAGAAATGAATTATTGCGATCAAACCTGCGAGTGTAGTTGAGGTAGTATTTGGGGCATTGTGGGCAATTTTTTTTCTCCTTTACAAGGACTGATTTCCTTACCACAGATAGAGTGAACGGGGTTCCACCAGATTAATCCCGGGATGATGGCACCAGGAGGAGTCAGTGAAGGTTGATCGGGAGCTCTGTGAGAGAATACGAGGGTGATTGCATTGAACACTGAGTGGGATGGACAAACACTCATTATATTCTAAACAGACAATGAGAAGGTGATAAACTCCATGTCTGCTGTTTCACTCAGGATGCATGATTCTGGATAATTTAAGTGCCTCTGAGGACGTTACGCCCTCCGACCCCAACCCCCACTTCCCGCGGTGGTTGGCAGAGACAGGGAGTTTTGAATAAACTCTCCCCCCATTAATACAGTGCAGTTGGTGTGTGATCCTGCACTGAATGTCATATTATCCACCACCCCTACAGCAGCCACAATACCTTCCTTCTAAAACAGTTAAGTATTCCCACCAGATTCTGACCTTCGTGAAGAACATGAATCTATCTTCTCAGAGATGCAAGGTGCCTCCTTGAGGTTTAAACCAGAAGACGATAAGACATAGGAGCAGAAACTAGGCCCGTTACCCCATCGAGTTCTGCACCGCCATTCAATCATATCTGATATGTTTCTCAAACCCATTCTCCTACCTTCTCCTTGTAACCCTTGATCCCCTGGATAATCAAAAACTTATCCATCTCTGTCTCAAATATACTCAATGACCTGGCCCCCACAGGCATTCTGTGGCAATAAACGTCAAAGATTCGCATTCTCTGTTGAAAGACATTTCTCCTTATCACTGTTTTAAAAGGTGTTCCCTTTCATCTAAGGCTGTGCCCTCGGTTTCTTGTCCAATGGAAACATCTTACCAACATCCACTCTGTCCAGGTCATTCAGCGTTCTGCATGCTTCCATTACAATCCCTCTCATCCTTCTAAACTTTATCGAGTACAGACCCAGAGTCCTCAAACATGCCTCATACGATCAGCTTTTCATTCCTACGACTAGTCTCGTGAGGATCTTGTGAACACACTCCAGGGCTAGTACATCCTTCGTGAGATATGCGGCTCAACATTACGCACAATACTCCAAATGTGGTCTCACCAGAGCCGTATACAACCTGTTATATATTCAGATCCTCTCGTAATAAATGCAGTTGCACTCTGTTTTGTCTTTGTAAGTTTCCCAATCCTCTGGTTTCCCACTCCACTTTGCCACATTATATCCGTTCTCTTTTGCATTTATGCTATACCTGAATTCCCTCGTCAGCCATGGTTGTCTCATCCTCCCTGTACCATGCCACGTTTTCCTCAAGATAAATCTCTGCTGTATCCTGAATTACTCCAAAAATCTCCTGCCATTGCTGTTCCACTGTCTTTCCTGCTGGGTCCGGCTCCCAGTCATTTTTACCCAGCTCCTCCCTCATGTCTCTGTGATTGCCTTTATTCAGCTGTAATGTCGTTACTTCTGATTCTAACTTTTCCATGTGAAATTGTAGAGTAAATTCAATCATATTATGATCATTGCCTCCTATGATTTCCTTCACCTTAAGCTTCCTCATCGAGTCTGCCTGCACAACCTGCTCCAAATAGTCATCTCATAGACACTCCACAAATTCATTTTCTTGCGAACCACTATCACCCGGAATTCCCAGTCCACCTGCATAATGACGTCCCACGTGATCACTGTAAATTTGACTTTCCTACAGATCTTTCTAGCTCCTGATTTATCTTGCACCCCAACTCCCTGTATATAACTCCGCCTACATTTTTTCACCGTTTTGCTTCCTCAATTCTCCCGACACAGATTCTACACCATCTGACCTTACTTCATTTCTTATTATTGATTACTGATTTGATCCCGTTCTTAATAATGATACACCTCTATCTCTCTGCCCACCTTCCTATCTTTCTGATAGGATGAATACCCTTGAATATTCAGCTCCCAATCCTGATCCTCTTCCAGCGATGTCACTGTGATGCCCACCATTTCGTACCTGCCAATTTGTGTATGAGTCACAAGCGTATTTATCTTATTCCTTACACTGCATGCATTCCAATATAATAGTTCAGTCCTGTATTATCCGTCGCTCTTCTCAATGTCATATGTTTGTCCAGCCGTTGGTACCTACACGGACTCTGACGACTGGATCATTCACCTCCCGCTCCAAGTTCTGAAAACCAAATGACATTTCCCAAACCCGAGTACCAGGTAGGCAACACAACCTTCAGGACTCTCAATCCCGGTCACGGAGAACAGTATCTATGCCTCTAACTATACTATGGTAAAAACAATGACTGCCGATGCTGGAGACAAGATTCTGGATTAGTGGAGTTGGAAGAGCACAGCAGTTCAGGCAGCATCCAAGGAGCAGCGAAATCGACGTTTCG